>NW_027442083.1:0-225046 GCF_048569485.1 Anomaloglossus baeobatrachus | reverse complement strand
TATATTTGTATGTGTGAAGCCCCACAGGTGTAGTGCTGCAGTGTCGGTGCATTACCTTCAGGGACTCCACGTTGCTGGATCTCCGTCACTGGTAGGAAATCTTCTGTTTGATCGTGACGCCACTCTCAGTATTGCGGTCAGTGGGGACCGCCACTGCAGGTTAGGGGTGCCTGGGGCTGATGATATGTGCAGTCAGATGTAGTAGCCTCCTGAGAGTGAGGCATGCCCCAGGGTCCAGTGTAGATGCGTAGTACTACAAGTCGCAGAATGACTCACACAGGCAGAAATGTCTTTCAAGGGCTTTACTCACATTTGATGGCAGGGTGAGTAGCCCGGGCGTAGCTGAGATGAACCAGGTGGGAACCAGGTATCCTTCAGGCTGACTTTATGAGGGTGACTACCAACTCGCCTTCCTTAGCCCTTTTTGTGTTTGGAGTAACCCGACTTTGAGTCCCTATGGGGGTCACCCAGGGAAGATGCTGCAGCCTCTCTCCCCTTCGTTTGCCGTGTGCTTGTCGCCTGGGCCAGATCACTCCAGCTTCTTGCCTCCTGTGACCTATGGGCCCTAACTGTGGCTACGTGGCTGCGGCTTTTGTGGTGTTGTGGTGTGGGCTTTGAGAGCCCCACACCGGCAGGTTTAGCAAAAGAAAGCTGGATCTATCTCCGCTTCGGGATCTGCCGCCCGTTTGGGCCTGGTACTCTCTAGCAGTCTCCTTACTTCCCACTCCGTGCCCTCTCTTTAGCTGAAGATGGATTTCGGGTTGCACTCCTAGTTGACCGTTCTCCCCCGTCAGTAGCCACTGCGCGGGCGCTGTTAGACAGCAACAGCCCCACAGGTCTGCTCCTCACTGAGCCCTATGGAGTTCTGCTCTAACTGACTCACTGCCCCTCCTCTCCTGTTCTTGCCTACGCCACCTAGCAACCAGACTCTCTTACCACACCCCTTGAGAGGAGATGGAGGCTTTTGGCCCCCTCCACTATTCCAGTGAAGGTCAAGGCTTTTCCCCCTCCTGGGATCCCCAGGGGTCCTCTCATGGGTACATGTGTGAGACCTGATCACTATGCGCCTGTGTTCCACACCCCGGTCAGCCTTCTGGATTACCTGTGTTGTACTGTCCCCAGCATGGGTGCAGTACTCAGTGGTGCCTGACCAGGTCAGGGGCGCCACATTCCCCCTTAGTTATCACCAGCACGTCCTCGGGCTGCAAGACAACATTTTAAAATGCATAAAACATTAAAACATGTAAAACATTTAAAAGCACCAGGTACCCCCCCCCCCCCCCCCCCCCCCCCCCCCCCCCCCCCCCCCCCCCCCCCCCCCCCCCCCCCCCCCCCCCCCCCCCCCCCCCCCCCCCACCCCCCCCCCCCCCCCCCCCCCCCCCCACCCCCCCCCCCCCCCCCCCCCCCCCCCCCCCCCCCCCCCCCCCCCCCCCCCCCCCCCCCCACCCCCCCCCCCCCCCCCCCCCCCCCCCCCCCCCCCCCCCCCCCCCCCCCCCCCCCCCCCCCCCCCCCCCCCCCCCCCCCCCCCCCCCCCCCCCCCCCCCCCCCCCCCCCCCCCCCCCCCCACCCCCCCCCCCCCCCCCCCCCCCCCCCCCCCCCACCCCCCCCCCCCCCCCCCCCCCCCCCCCCCCCCCCCCCCCCCCCCCCCCCCCCCCCCCCCCCCCCCCCCCCCCCCCCCCCCCCCCCCCCCCCCCCCCCCCCCCCCCCCCCCCCCCCCCCCCCCCCCCCCCCCCCCCCCCCCCCCCCCCCCCCCCCCCCCCCCCCCCCCCCCCCCCCCCCCCCCCCCCCCCCCCCCCCCCCCCCCCCCCCCCCCCCCCACCCCCCCCCCCCCCCACCCCCCCCCCCCCCCCCCCCCCCCCCCCCCCCCCCCCCCCCCCCCCCCCCCCCCCCCCCCCCCCCCCCCCCCACCCCCCCCCCCCCCCCCACCCCCCCCCCCCCCCCCCCCCCCCCCCCCCCCACCCCCCCCCCCCCCCCCCCCCCCCCCCCCCCCCCCCCCCCCCCCCCCCACCCCCCCCCCCCCCCCCCCCCCCCCCCCCCCCCCCCCCCCCCCCCCCCCCCCCCCCCCCCCCCTCCCCCCCCCCCCCCCCCCCCCCCCCCCCCCCCCCCCCCCCCCCCCCCCCCCCCCCCCCCCCCCCCCCCCCCCACCCCCCCCCCCCCCCCCCCCCCCCCCCCCCCCCCCCCCCCCCCCCCCCCCCCCCCCCCACCCCCCCCCCCCCCCCCCCCCCCCCCCCCCCCCCCCCCCCCCCCCCCCCCCCCCCCCCCCCCCCCCCCCCCCCCCCCCCCCCCCCCCCCCCCCCCCCCCCCCCCCCCCCCCCCCCCCCCCCCCCCCCCCCCCCCCCCCCCCCCCCCCCCCCCCTACATCACCACCCTCCACCCACAAGTCCGTTAACCCACCCAAAACCCTTTCACGTTGGCCGCGGCTTCAGCCACTTCTGGCAGGATGTAGAGGCGGCTTACATGGGCTGGTGGTTTCAGGGTATACCTGGCCTGGTGGATCCGCGCCTTCAGCCTCTTCTGGCAGGATGCAGAGGCGGCCTCCACAGTTGGTGCTGACCAGGTACCCTCTTTGTGGTGGAGAGCCAGGCCCCATAAACAGGCATGCTCTCTGGTTGCAGGTGAGCCAAGGCCCTATATACGGACGGGCTCCTCCTGGTTGCAGACGAGCCAAGCCCCTAAACAGGCTGACTCTGGTGGTGGTGGTGCCCTCTGGTGTAACTATTTACACTGCGAGAGTTTGTGGCTATAGCCAGTTCATAGCCTTAAGGTTTATGGTTTTCTCACAATAGTTTTTGTGGGCACATGCTTAAACGTTGCAAAACAAAACTTTTCAAACTGGTCAAAACAGTAACTTCTCTTCTTACTTTACTTTTCTCTACTCCTCCATACCAGGGCTTGGGCCTGTTGGGCTGCGGCACCTGCTGCTTTCTTGCTCTTTGTCGTCGTCTGAGGTAGTTTCATCTGTAGGTTCCTTGTCTTTTCTTTCTTGATCTTCATCTGTTTCCTTTCCTGTATCTGTTTCTTTATCTCTGGCTTTTCTTTCTTCTTTGGGACATGGTGCTACATCAAGCGCATACAATCCTCTTTCGCCTTCATGCATAGTGAATTGTACTGTATTTCCATCTTTAAGTTTCTGCCAGGGTGTCCTCTAGGCAGATGAGCGTTCACATCTCTTCTGTTGACAAATATCCCTTCTTTGATACCAGGGGCTACAATGAATCCATATCCACTTCTCAAATTGAAATCCTCCACTACTCCTCTGCAAAGGGGTCCTCTGACCTGGGCTTTGGACCTTCTCAGTAACCTTTTCTCCTGTAGGTCTCTGGCTGTGACTTCTCTCTGCTCTGGAGACTGTGGTGCAGGGGACAGCGTTGTTCTGTTGCGACGCCTTGTCTTGCGGGCTGGGTTTTGCCGGGCTGTTACTTCAATGCCTGCAGGGCCCCAGGTAAGGTTTCTGGGCTGATCTTCGTCAGCAGACGGTGTCAAGTCCTCCTCATCCCAGCGGGAATAGGGCAACATCTCCGGCTCTGAGTATAGATCCACTGCCGGTGGCTCCGGAGTCAGCTCCTCAGCTTCCTGGCCTCCTCTCCCCCTTAGTTCTTCGCTGCACTCTGGTTGTGGCAGCGCTGGGGATGAGTGGTCCTCAGCTGGTCCGGGCGGTGGACTCTCTGGCGCGGCTGCAGGGGTTGCCTGAATCTCCTTGGGGTATGCGGAGGGAGCAGATACCGATCCACCATCTCTTGTGGGAACTGGGCCTCTAGATCAGCCTTCAGCTTCCAGTATTCGGGGTCCTCTACTATCAGGGACTTCCTAGCAGGGACCTCTTTGGACTGGGGAGCGGTGTCTGCTCTGGCCTTGCAGGCCGGGGAAAATAGTGATGCAATCTCTTGGCGGGCCGCGCCTGGCATGGCGGCGGCCTGGTCTTGGCGGGCCGCGCCCGGCATGGCGGCGGCCTGGTCTTGGCGGGCCGCGCCCGGCATGGCGGCGGCCTGGATCAGTGTCGCTGTTGCAGGGGGCTCTGTGCAAGCTGGGCTGGACGTCGCTGCAGCAGTCTGGGCTTGGCGGGCCGCGCCTGGCGTGGCTGCGGCCTGGTTCAGCACCTCACTTGCGGCGCGGACGAGCGTTGCTGCGGCGGTGGGGTCTTGGCGGGCCGGGCCTAGCAGGGCGGCGGCCTGGGTCAGCGTCACACCTGCGGCGCGGATGAGGGTCGCGGTGGCAGCCGGTTCTTTGCGGGCCGGACTGGGCGTTGCTGCAGGGACCGGGTCTTGGTGGGCCGAGCAGGGCATCGCTGCGGCCGCTGGGGCTTGGAAGGCCGCACCTGGCGTGGCTGCGGCCTGCTTCAGCGTCGCCGCACCGGACGCCTCTTCGGGGACCGCGGGCGTGGCAGCAGGGGTCGGGGCACTTGCGCTGGCCGGGGCATCACTCGACTCACCCACCGGTGGCAGCATCTGGGTCTGCGTCGTCGCCGTCCTGTCTGGTACTCGGCGCGCGGCTCTCCTTTCATAGGCCCGAACCGCCGCGGTCATCTCCAGCATTTCCATTCGTTCTTCCCGGATCTGCTCCACAACCCGGGTCTCCAGTCGGTCGCAGAACTGGGCCAGCTCCCGATACCACCAGGCAGCGGAGCCCGGTTCTGGATTTCTGCGGTCAGACGCCATTTCTTCTGCGCCCTCTTCTGCACGACTCTCCAGCTGTGGACTCGCCGTTGCCTCTAATAGCAAGCTGTTCAGTTTCTGCTCTGCCTCTTTCAGCAGCTCCTCTCCCAGCAGCAGGCTTGTGGCTTCCTTTCCTTCCCGCCGTCTCTGGACGCTTCCACTCTCATAGCTGGCAAGGTCAGAACTCTGCAGGGGATCTCTGGGTAGCCACACCTCTTCGTGGGCGGTAACTTCTTCCAGCGCGGGCTGCTGTTGTTTTTCAGCGCGCTTTTCATGGTGGCAATATGGCGACGCTTCCAATTTTTCAAGCGGACCGCCCAGGCACATGGTCACCTGTCTGAACAGGTCTAGTCCTTATCCTGTTCGTGACGCCAGATGTGAAGCCCCACAGGTGTAGTGCTGCAGTGTCGGTGCATTACCTTCAGGGACTCCACGTTGCTGGATCTCCGTCACTGGTAGGAAATCTTCTGTTTGATCGTGACGCCACTCTCAGTATTGCGGTCAGTGGGGACCGCCACTGCAGGTTAGGGGTGCCTGGGGCTGATGATATGTGCAGTCAGATGTAGTAGCCTCCTGAGAGTGAGGCATGCCCCAGGGTCCAGTGTAGATGCGTAGTACTACAAGTCGCAGAATGACTCACACAGGCAGAAATGTCTTTCAAGGGCTTTACTCACATTTGATGGCAGGGTGAGTAGCCCGGGCGTAGCTGAGATGAACCAGGTGGGAACCAGGTATCCTTCAGGCTGACTTTATGAGGGTGACTACCAACTCGCCTTCCTTAGCCCTTTTTGTGTTTGGAGTAACCCCGACTTTGAGTCCCTATGGGGGTCACCCAGGGAAGATGCTGCAGCCTCTCTCCCCTTCGTTTGCCGTGTGCTTGTCGCCTGGGCCAGATCACTCCAGCTTCTTGCCTCCTGTGACCTATGGGCCCTAACTGTGGCTACGTGGCTGCGGCTTTTGTGGTGTTGTGGTGTGGGCTTTGAGAGCCCCACACCGGCAGGTTTAGCAAAAGAAAGCTGGATCTATCTCCGCTTCGGGATCTGCCGCCCGTTTGGGCCTGGTACTCTCTAGCAGTCTCCTTACTTCCCACTCCGTGCCCTCTCTTTAGCTGAAGATGGATTTCGGGTTGCACTCCTAGTTGACCGTTCTCCCCCGTCAGTAGCCACTGCGCGGGCGCTGTTAGACAGCAACAGCCCCACAGGTCTGCTCCTCACTGAGCCCTATGGAGTTCTGCTCTAACTGACTCACTGCCCCTCCTCTCCTGTTCTTGCCTACGCCACCTAGCAACCAGACTCTCTTACCACACCCCTTGAGAGGAGATGGAGGCTTTTGGCCCCCTCCACTATTCCAGTGAAGGTCAAGGCTTTTCCCCCTCCTGGGATCCCCAGGGGTCCTCTCATGGGTACATGTGTGAGACCTGATCACTATGCGCCTGTGTTCCACACCCCGGTCAGCCTTCTGGATTACCTGTGTTGTACTGTCCCCAGCATGGGTGCAGTACTCAGTGGTGCCTGACCAGGTCAGGGGCGCCACATATGCATGCATATTCGCACGTATACAGGAGTTTTGATTCTTCCAAAAACACCATATTGATCACATTTAACTTTCTTCTTATATGCATATGAACATGCTTGTGCACACTCACATTATATTTGCTCAAGCAAACACATTTTTTATGTAGTAATGTTTTTCATTTATTACTTTTCTCCTCTACACACATTTTCATCAACACATATATTATTGTACACACATTCTCATATTTAGTTTTGTTACTACTTTACATGAATGTCTTACCATTTTCTCCCCCATCACTCCATGTCTTCATTTAGTATGATATTCCATGCTTTATTACAATATATTTTATTTAAGTTTTGGTCATTTTCCCTATTAGTGTAATTGACCTTATATTATATGGCTTCTGATGTAGCGTATGTGGTTGACACATGCGCCACCCATACCCAGACTGTGGCTCCATTATGATGGTTACTATTGGCACGACGGCAGTTACTTAATATGAATACTGGTGGAGTGCACATGGTCCATATATACCCTTAATATGTAGATTGTGGTGCCTTTGTGATGTGGGGAACAGCACCTGTATTGGCATACTTCCTCACCGAAAATAGACGGTATTACCCTGTTTCCCCAAAAAGAGCTGCCAAGAAAAACAAGCCCTAGTAGGATTTTGGGGGGCTTTTTGGTGTATGTTTAAAATATAAGCAATACTCCAAAATAAGTCCTCGTTGCGGTTTCATAAGTAAGTGTCCAAGTACCTAAAAAAATAGTGGGACTCTTCATCAAAAAAAGTAGACATCACGAAATGAAAGCAGAAATGCCCCCCTCCCCCAAAAGAAAAAAATCGCACTCACCAGACCACAAACAATTATAACTAGAAAATGCAGATGGTGGTTGGGCTCTCACACAGAGAACTGCATTACTGTCAGGTCCCTAACATTGCACTGCAGCTCTCACAAATAAATCAGGTACCAGTATCACTCCATGCAAGTGATACTGCTTCCAGTCACCAGTCCAACCACTGTAGAACGCAGGTGGACTTGACAATGATTCAGATTTGTATGTGAGAACCCATTTGCCAACTCTAATTGTTTGGGCCTCGTAAAGTGCAATTATTTTAGAAGGTAAACTTGATAACAGAGAATAATAGAGGAAGGGTCTAAAATCCGCGCCAAGGACTCAAGGGATCCAATGAAGAGATTAATGCTTCTTTTAACATCATGCACAGGTCTACGCGTTTCAGGAGTCGCAGCTCCCTTCTTCAGGACAACAGGCAGAAAACATCAAATCAGTCATCAAATTAAAGTGCATAATGCAATATAATGTGCAAAAAGCATATTCAAAGCCTGGCTTCCAGAGCAATAAAGTGCAATGGGTCAAACAGCTCACACGCTTCAGAAAACCAGACTTATGATAAAGTGTCAATGCATATCAAAGTGCAAATGCATAATAAAGTGCAACCGAGTAGGGGCAAACAAATTAATGAAGAGGAGGTAGTCAAATACTTATCGTGCAAGGAGTCACAGGTGCGTCCTAGAGATGCCCCAGAAATGCCTCAATGCGTTTCTCCAGCAGTGGATCATCAGGAGGCTTGATATATAACATGCCAATCGTTATCAGGATAGCATGATGTCTGGATAAGGAGGGGGCCCTGCATTATGCACTTTAATTTGATGACTGTGTGCACTTTATCAAATATGCGTATTAAGTTGCCATCTAAGCATTAGCTTTATGCACCTAGTCACTTTTGATACCCCTGGTCTTTAATCATTCCAGGGTGTGTCAGGGCCATTTGAGGTTCGTCTGAGTCCGGTGGTTACGTGTGCTTGTCCTAATTTTCCTTTCCACTAGTTTGAATGTGCCCTACCCTTTTATCCCTTGCCCTATTTTTCATGACTGCTTTGAGGGCCTACTAGGGAATCCATAGGGACAGCCACTGTTGAGTGGGGGTGCCATTTCCGTAAGCATCAGGGGTGCCAACCCCTGCGGTAGGTAGTGGACAGGAGGGAGGTATATCGGATAGGGTGAGAACTTTACCCTCCTCCCTTTCTTTTCTTCTATAATTGCACATGGTTTGTGGATATTTTTAATCAGAAACTAATAAATTTGTATTTTAAAGGGTTATATGATTTTGACATTATACAGTATATTTGAATAAATGTAGATATTTTTTGTTCAAGAATACATGTGGAATGTTGTTCATGGAAAAATATAAGACATCCTTAAAAATAAGCCCTAGAACATCTTTCAGATAAAAAAAATAGTATAAGACCCTGTCTTATTCTCTGGGAAGCACGGTACCTCTTTATACAATCAGGTATGGGCTGCCGCTGATTAATTCTTCAGTCATACATGTTGCCCTATTATGGGTTCCTCCACCTATCAATTTATACCCAGCTATTTAATTTCTCAACCCCTTGAGAAAGCTGACTGCGAAACGCACACCGGATTTGTAACTGTGTTTCTTCCATATCTATGATTTATGTATTGATTCACTTGTACTTTACTTCCCTGTGCAAATACATATTTTTCTTTGATAATACTGCCTCCTGCTCCCTGTAATTATATTAAATTATTACATTTTTTTAATTCAAATCATATATTTTTGCAGAGACCACCATTCCTTTTTGGTTTTAATTGATTTTAATCATGTCCAATTGTTTTTTTTTTATTGTTATTTTTTATTTCTTGCTCATATTTAATTTTGGGGTGGTCTTCTGTTTAGGCCTCTTTCACACGTCCGTGTCTCCGGTACGTGTTTGGTCCGTTTCCTCACATACCGGAGACACGGGCACACATAGACCCATTAAAATCAATGGGTCTGCACTCACATGTGTGTTTTGCCATGGACCATGTGTCCGTCTGGGGCATACTTGTGCCAGTATGCTCCACACGTAGACATGTCCCTTTTTCTCTGGCATCACGGGTATCACACGGAATGCAAACGGACCACACGGAGGTATTCCGTGTGACACACACCGGAGAAAACACATGTGTCTGAGAAAAAAAATAACAAAACTTTACTCACCTTCTCCAGCCCTGCTGTCTCTGCCGTTGCTGTCACTTGCCTCCAACAGCCGCTCATTATGCTCATGGCATATTCACTTCACTGCGGGCCGGAAGCAGCAGCAGCGGGGAGTCGGCAGGAACGGAGACTGAAGATCAGCACCATGGACAGCAACGCCAAGTGAGCAGAAAGTTCCCGTTCTCCGTGTGTTATCACGGATAACACACGGAGAACACACGCATGCCATAAACACGGCTCACGGAGGGCAATACGCACCTTTGACACATCCGTGAAAAACGTGCGTGATTTTCAGGGACGTGTGAAAGAGGCCTTAGGTAGGTTCAGAAGCTTTATTTTTCAGGTCAGCGATGTAACAGCGATACCAGATTTATACATCTTAATTATGCTTTGATAATTTTGCACACCTAATACAGCTTTTAAAAAAAATATGTAATTTCTCCATCATTTTCTGAGATCTAGAATGTTTTATTTTCCCACTAATAGAGCATTTTTTTTAGGAATTAGTAGATGTTTTAGTGATATAATTTTTACTTATATACACATTTTTAATAGCAGATTATTCCACTTTTCCTGTGACCCGCAACACACATCCGTTTTTTTTGTACGTGTGCAGTACGTATTTGCACATACCGGAGACACGTACACACGGAAACCCATGTTATTCAATGGTAGATGGCACACACACGTAAAATCACACGGAACGTGTGTCCGTGTGGTAAGTACGTGTGTGCGCTTTTCTACACGGACGACATGTCCGTTTTTGGCCGGCAACACGCAGGCACAGACCCGCTTTAGTCTGTGGGTCCGTACCTGCACGGACCGCACATGGAGTATGTCCGTGTTCAGCACATATCGTCCGTGTCCGTTTTTCATCACAAAATCTGAAACACTTGTTTCCAATCTATCAGGTCAATTGTAGGCCATTAATTCTGGTGCCAAACATACATTTCCTGTCTCATTTGCACTCCAGACAGCAGCTGGGCACCTGTCCTCTCACTGCAGGGGAACTTTGAGCACAGAGAACACCACAGGTACTGAGCATGGCGCCCAGAATCGATACAGAGAGGCTGATTGGAGAAGTGGAGAGGCATCCTGAGCTGTGGGACACACGTGTTGATGGCTACCATGACAGGTTAATGGTGGAACGAGCATGGATGGCTGTGGCAGAGATAGTCTACCCTAGGAATGGATGGTCTCAATGTACCCCTGGAAGGAAAAATAGATATGGTGAGTACAGATATTTGCATTGCTTCTGTCTTTACTAGAGATGAGCGAACCGGTCCCGGTTCGGCTCGAGGTCGGTTCGCCGAACGGAGGTCCCGTTCGAGTTCGGCTCGTCGAACGTTCGACGAACCGAACTCGAACTGCATAGGAAACAATGGCAGGCAATCACAAACACATAAAAACACCTAGAAAACACCCTCAAAGGTGTCCAAAAGGTGACAAACAACTCACAACACAACACAAACACATGGGAAAGTGACAAGGACATATACTCATGCGAAAACAAAACAGCTGGACAAGGAAAAAGAGGAGGACACACAGATATAGGCATGGCACGCCCCTTCTAAAATCATGTAAAACACTGCAAGGTGACTCCAAGCGTAGTCTCCCTTTTTTTCCAAAAATTGGGCCCCACACACACACCACCCATTCAGTGGCAGCAGTTGTGCCCCAGTTGTACACTTCACAGCTAGATTTGCATCAAGCACATTCAAAAATACGCCATTCTTAACCGTCCCCAGGATGACACCGGGGTAGGTAGCAAAGTCTTTCCTGACCCCAGCTCTGTTCATCTTGGATCATTTTTAAAAAACACAGCAAGCAAGGGTTACTCCAAGCGGAGTCTCCCTTTTTTTCCAAAAATTGTGCCCCACACACACCCACCCCATTCAGTGGCAGCACTTGTGCCCTAGTTGTACACTTCACAGCTAGATTTGCATCAAGCACATTCAAAAATACGCCATTCTTATCCGTCCCAGGATGACACCGGGGTAGGTAGCAAAGTCTTTCCTGACCCCAGCTCTGTTCATCTTGGATCATTTTTAAAAAACACAGCAAGCAAGGGTTACTCCAAGCGGAGTCTCCCTTTTTTTCCAAAAATTGTGCCTCACACACAGCCACCCATTCAGTGGCAGCACTTGTGCCCTAGTTGTACACTTCACAGCTAGATTTGCATCAAGCACATTCAAAAATACGCCATTCTTATCCGTCCCCAGGATGACACCGGGGTAGGTAGCAAAGTCTTTCCTGACCCCAGCTCTGTTCATCTTGGATCATTTTTAAAAAACACAGCAAGCAAGGGTTACTCCAAGCTGAGTCTCCCTTTTTTCAAAAAATTGGGCCACACAGACACCCCATCAGTGGCAGCACTTGTGCCCTAGTTGCAAACATGATGTTTTGATTTGCATCAAGCACATTCAAAAATACGCCATAATTAACCGTCCCCAGGATGACACCAGGGTAGGTAGCAAAGTCTTTCCTGATCCCAGCTCTGTTCATCTTGGCTTCCTTAAAAAACAATGTAAACAAGGGTTACTCCAAGCGGAGTCTCCCTTTTTTCCAAAAATTGGGCCCCACACACACCCACCCCTTCAGTGGCAGCAGTTGTGCCCCAGTTGTACACTTCACAGCTAGATTTGCATCAAGCACATTCAAAAATACGCCATTCTTAACCGTCCCCAGGATGACACCGGGGTAGGTAGAAAAGTCTTTGCTGAACCATGACTTGTTCATCTTCGCTCCTTTTAAAAACAATGTAAGCAAGGGTTACTTCAAGCGGAGTCTCCCTTTTTTCCAAAAATTGGGCCCCACACACACCCACCCCTTCAGTGGCAGCAGTTGTGCCCCAGTTGTACACTTCACAGCTAGATTTGCATCAAGCACATTCAAAAATACGCCATTCTTAACCGTCCCCAGGATGACACCGGGGTAGGTAGCAAAGTCTTTGCTGAACCATGACTTGTTCATCTTCGCTCCTTTTAAAAACAATGTAAGCAAGGGTTACTCCAAGCGGAGTCTCCCTTTTTTCCAAAAATTGGGCACCACACACACCCACCCCTTCAGTGGCAGCAGTTGTGCCCCAGTTGTACACTTCACAGCTAGATTTGCATCAAGCACATTCAAAAATACGCCATAATTAACCGTCCCCAGGATGACACCAGGGTAGGTAGCAAAGTCTTTCCTGATCCCAGCTCTGTTCATCTTGGCTTCTTTTAAAAACAATGTAAGCAAGGGTTACTCCAAGCGGAGTCTCCCTTTTTTCCAAAAATTGGGCCCCACACACACCCACCCCTTCAGTGGCAGCAGTTGTGCCCCAGTTGTACACTTCACAGCTAGATTTGCATCAAGCACATTCAAAAATACGCCATTCTTAACCGTCCCCAGGATGACACCGGGGTAGGTAGCAAAGTCTTTGCTGAACCATGACTTGTTCATCTTCGCTCCTTTTAAAAACAATGTAAGCAAGGGTTACTCCAAGCGGAGTCTCCCTTTTTTCCAAAAATTGGGCCCCACACACACCCACCCCTTCAGTGGCAGCAGTTGTGCCCCAGTTGTACACTTCACAGCTAGATTTGCATCAAGCACATTCAAAAATACGCCATTCTTAACCGTCCCCAGGATGACACCGGGGTAGGTAGCAAAGTCTTTGCTGAACCATGACTTGTTCATCTTCGCTCCTTTTAAAAACAATGTAAGCAAGGGTTACTCCAAGGGGAGTCTCCCTTTTTTCCAAAAATTGGGCCCCACACACACCCACCCCTTCAGTGGCAGCAGTTGTGCCCCAGTTGTACACTTCACAGCTAGATTTGCATCAAGCACATTCAAAAATACGCCATTCTTAACCGTCCCCAGGATGACACCGGGGTAGGTAGCAAAGTCTTTGCTGAACCATGACTTGTTCATCTTCGCTCCTTTTAAAAACAATGTAAGCAAGGGTTACTCCAAGCGGAGTCTCCCTTTTTTACAAAAATTGTGCCCCACACACACCCACCCATTCAGTGGCAGCACTTGTGCCCTAGTTGTACACTTCACAGCTAGATTTGCATCAAGCACATTCCAAATCCACAAGCATTTACTCTCCCCAGGATGACACAGGGGTAGTAAATTCCTTCTGGATCCATGACTTGTTCATTTTGATGAACGTCAGTCTGTCCACATTGTCACTGGACAGACGCGTGCGCTTATCTGTCAGCACACACCCAGCAGCACTGAAGACACGTTCAGAGACAACGCTGGCAGCTGGACACGACAAAATCTCCAAGGCGTAACTGCATAGCTCTGGCCATTTTTCTAGATTTGAAGCCCAAAATGAGCAAGGCTCCATTTGCAAAGTCATGGTATCGATGTTCATTTGTAGATACTCCTGTATCATCCTCTCCAGCAATTGACTATGTGTCAGACTTGTTGTCTCTGGTGGCCTTGCAAAGGAGGGTCTAAAAAAATTATGAAAAGATTCCATAAAATTGCTGTTACCAGCACCAGATACGGTCCTACTGGTACGGGTAGACTGTTGAAGATGACGAGACCGTCCCATGTTTGTCAAGTTACAACTGGGAGATTCACTCCCTGCACCTGCATGGTTGTTTGGTGGAAAAGCCGATCTAAGATCGAGTAACAGCTTCTGCTGATACTCCTGCATACGTGCGTCCCTTTCTATGGCTGGAATTATGTCACAAAATTTGGACTTGTACCGGGGATCTAATAGTGTGGCAAGCCAGTAGTCATCATCACTTCTAATTTTGACAATACGAGGGTCATGTTGGAGGTAGTGCAACAAGAAGGCACTCATGTGTCTTGCGCAGCCATGTGGACCAAGTCCACGCTGTGTTTGTGGCATAGAGGTGCTAACCGTTCTTTCTTTTTCTGACATCTCCCCCCAACCTCTTTCAACTGAAATTTGACCAAGGTCTCCCTCATCTGCTGAGTCTTCCATGTCCATGGACAGTTCGTCCTCCATTTCTTCATGTTCTCCTGCACCTTCCTCAACATCTCGCCTGCTACCATGCGCCCTTGTTGATCCCTGTCCCCCATGGTCCCATGCCTGGCGCCTTGGTGATGATGAACGTCTGGACCTTGGTGATGTTGTTGTGTCTTGCGCAAATGAATCCTCCTGTAGTTCATCCCCTTCCTGTTGTCCCACCCCCTGACTCCGAATAGTGTTTAGCGTGTGCTCCAGCATGTAAATGACTGGAATCGTCATGCTGATAATGGCATTGTCAGCGCTAAACATATTCGTCGCCATGTCGAAACTGTGCAGAAGGGTGCATAGGTCCTTGATCTGAGACCACTCCATCAGGGTGATCTGCCCCACCTCTGCATCTCGTTGGCCCAGGCTATACGTCATGACGTATTGCACCAGGGCTCGGCGGTGCTGCCACAGTCGCTGTAACATGTGGAGAGTTGAATTCCAGCGTGTCGCCACATCGCATTTCAGGCGATGAACCGGCAGGCCGAAAGACTTCTGGAGCGATGCAAGTCGCTCAGCTGCGGCGCTTGAACGGCGGAAGTGAGCAGACAGTTTTCGTGCCCTGTTCAGAAGGCCATCTAGGCCGGGATAGTGTGTTAAAAATTGCTGGACGACAAGGTTCAACACGTGAGCCATACAAGGTACGTGTGTCACCTTGCCCAGGCGAAGGGCCGCACCCAGGTTTGCAGCATTGTCGCACACGGCCTTACCAGGCTGCAGGTTGAGTGGAGACAACCATTTATTAAACTCGGACCGCAGAGCTGACCACAACTCCTCAGCTGTGTGACTCTTATTCCCAAGACATGTCAAGCTAAAGACCGCCTGATGCCGTTGCGCTCTGCTGCCAGCATAGTAATGAGGGGTGCGTGATTCCTTCTGCGCAGTGAGAACGCTGGTGGCCTGACCAGGCAGGCTTGGGGCGGAGGTGGAGGACCCAGATGAGGTGGAGGATGCAGAAGCAGTGGCGGAACTTGGGCAGACAGAGGATTGACACACAAGTCGTGGGGACGGCAAGACTTGTGCAGCAGACCCTTCACCATCTATCACCATAGTTACCCAGTGCCCAGTCAGCGACATGTAACGTCCCTGTCCATGCTTACTGGTCCAAGTATCGGTGGTGAAATGCACCCGTTCACACACAGAGTTTCTCAAGGAAGCGGTGATGTTGTGTGCGACATGCTGGTGTAGCGCGGGCACACCTTTCTTAGAGAAGTAGTGGCGACTAGGCATCTGGTACTGGGGCACAGCGACAGACATAATGTCTCTAAAATCCTGTGTGTCCACTAGGCGGAAAGGCAGCATTTCGGTAGCCAACAGCTTACAGAGGGATAGAGTCAACCTCTTAGCTTTGTCATGGGTCGCAGGAAGTGGCCTTTTATTTGACCACATCTGAGGGACAGAGATCTGGCTGCTGTGTGTAGACGGTGTTGAGTAGGGTGTCCCTGGAAAAATGCAGGTTTGTGAGGAAAGTGCAGGCGGAGACATGATGTTGCCTTCATCCAACGTTGGTGCTATCGATGTCTGAGAGAGCTGTACACACTCACTTGTTTCCCCTTCCAAACCAACTGACGACCTACCAAGCAAACTGCCTGTTGCGGTTACAGTGGTGGAAGTTGTGGGTGGAAAAACAGGTGTGACAGCTGTCCCCACAGTCCTAGAAGATGACGAGCGCGCGGATGTACTGGAAGGGGCAGGAGGTGGATGGTTCGCTCCGCTAGGCCGCATTGCAGCACGGTGAGCTTCCCATCGGGCCATATGATATTTATTCATGTGACGATTCATGGAAGAAGTTGTCAAACTGCTGAGGTTTTAACCTCTACTAAGAGAACCATGACAAATTTTACAGATCACATAATTTGGGCGATCTTTTTCTATGTCAAAAAAGGACCAGGCTAGGCAAGGCTTAGAGGCCATGCGACCTGTTGATCCACCCCGAATAATGCTCAGAGGCAGAGTGGTGGCTGAGGATGCAGTTGTAGACGTGCTACCAGTACTTCGACTGTGTCCAGGAAGGCGCAAGGTAACTTCGTCATCAGTTGCATCCTCCTCCACCACCTCTGTTGACCTCCTCGAGTGCCTGACTGTGGGTTGACAGTAGGTGGGATCTAGAACTTCATCATCAATTGTTGTGTTTGCACTCCCCTCCCCCTCAGACCGAGCCTCTTCTTGCCCTGACCGAATATTTAAGTTGTCATCCCAATCGGGTATCTGCGTCTCATCTTCATCAGTATGTTCCTCATTGTCTATAACCACAGGTGTTACAGTTTGTGACAAAGGGTCAACATTATGCTCAGAAACTTGGTCCTCATGGCCTGAATCAGAGTCACAAAGGTTCTGGGCATCACTGCAGACCATTTCCTGTTCTGTACTCACTGTAGCTTGGGAGCAGACCTCTGATTCCCAGGCTATAGTGTGACTGAACAGCTCTGCAGACTCAGCCATCTCAGTTCCACCATACTGTGCAGGGCTGATGGAGACTTCAGAGCTGGGAGAAAGCAAGTTTGATTGGGATGACAACTCAGAGGACTGGTGTTTTTTGGATGCAGTACTTGAAGTGGCTGAGAGGGCACTTGTTGGACCACTTGAGATCCATTCAAGCATTTTCCTTTTTTGGCCATCATCTACCTTTGTTCCTGTTGTTCGTGTCCGTAAAAAAGGGAGCACATCGGATTGTCCACGGTAAGTAGTAGACATCTTACTTTTGCTGGTAGATGGTCTATCTTCAGCAGATGATAATGGAGCTTTGCCACCTTCCCCACGGACAAACCCTTTTTTTCCTTTTCCACCACGCCTCTTCCCCTTTCCACCAGCATCTGTCATTTTGCCACTCATGTTGATTGCGACAAGATTGTGCACTGAAAATGTGGTAGTAAAAATTGAGAGGTGGTGTAGATTGCAGCGGTGGTCTAGCTTTATTAACAGCAGAATAATAAAGAATAAATATCCCTGACAATGCAACTACGGCCCTTAAACTGGCAGCATCAATTGCTAGTATAATGGCTTAGTTATAATGAGTTGGAGTGTGCAATGCAGGCAGAGGTGCTGCAAATGTCTTTGCACTAGTGTGACTAGACAAAAGTCCAATAGCCACGTTTAGGATGCCACTAGGTACACTGAGTGTTTGCTAGTATAATGGCTTAGTTATAATGAGTTGGAGTGTGCAATGCAGGTAGAGGTGCTGCAAATGTCTTTGCACTAGTGTGACTAGACAAAAGTCCAATAGCCACGTTTAGGATGCCACTAGATACACTGAGTGTTTGCTAGTATAATGGCTTAGTTATAATGAGTTGGAGTGTGCAATGCAGGCAGAGGTGCTGCAAATGTCTTTGCACTAGTGTGACTAGACAAAAGTCCAATAGCCACGTTTAGGATGCCACTAGGTACACTGAGTGTTTGCTAGTATAATGGCTTAGTTATAATGAGTTGGAGTGTGCAATGCAGGTAGAGGTGCTGCAAATGTCTTTGCACTAGTGTGACTAGACAAAAGTCCAATAGCCACGTTTAGGATGCCACTAGGTACACTGAGTGTTTGCTAGTATAATGGCTTAGTTATAATGAGTTGGAGTGTGCAATGCAGGCAGAGGTGCTGCAAATGTCTTTGCACTAGTGTGACTAGACAAAAGTCCAATAGCCACGTTTAGGATGCCACTAGGTACACTGAGTGTTTGCTAGTATAATGGCTTAGTTATAATGAGTTGGAGTGTGCAATGCAGGTAGAGGTGCTGCAAATGTCTTTGCACTAGTGGGACTATAGCAAAGTCCAATAGCCACGTTTAGGATGCCACTAGGTACACTGAGTGTTTGCTAGTATAATGGCTTAGTTATAATGAGTTAGAGTGTGCAATGCAGGTAGAGGTGCTGCAAATGTCTTTGCACTAGTGGGACTATAGCAAAGTCCAATAGCCACGTTTAGGATGCCACTAGGTACACTGAGTGTTTGCTAGTATAATGGCTTAGTTATAATGAGTTGGAGTGTGCAATGCAGGTAGAGGTGCTGCAAATGTCTTTGCACTAGTGGGACTATAGCGAAGTCCAATAGCCACGTTTAGGATGCCACTAGGTACACTGAGTGTTTGCTAGTATAATGTCTTAGTTATAATGAGTTGGAGTGTGCAATGCAGGTAGAGGTGCTGCAAATGTCTTTGCACTAGTGGGACTATAGCAAAGTCCAATAGCCACGTTTAGGATGCCACTAGGTAGACTGAGTGTTTGCTAGTATAATGGCTTAGTTATAATGAGTTGGAGTGTGCAATGCAGGTAGAGGTGCTGCAAATGTCTTTGCACTAGTGGGACTATAGCAAAGTCCAATAGCCACGTTTAGGATGCCACTAGGTACACTGAGTGTTTGCTAGTATAATGGCTTAGTTATAATGAGTTGGAGTGTGCAATGCAGGCAGAGGTGCTGCAAATGTCTTTGCTCTAGTGTGACTAGACAAAAGTCCAATAGCCACGTTTAGGATGCCACTAGGTACACTGAGTGTTTGCTAGTATAATGGCTTAGTTATAATGAGTTGGAGTGTGCAATGCAGGCAGAGGTGCTGCAAATGTCTTTGCACTAGTGGGACTATAGCAAAGTCCAATAGCCACGTTTAGGATGCCACTAGGTACACTGAGTGTTTGCTAGTATAATGGATTAGTTATAATGAGTTGGAGTGTGCAATGCAGGTAGAGGTGCTGCAAATGTCTTTGCACTAGTGGGACTATAGCAAAGTCCAATAGCCATGTTTAGGATGCCACTAGGTACACTGAGTGTTTGCTAGTATAATGGCTTAGTTATAATGAGTTGGAGTGTGCAATGCAGGCAGAGGTGCTGCAAATGTCTTTGCACTAGTGTGACTAGACAAAAGTCCAATAGCCACGTTTAGGATGCCACTAGGTACACTGAGTGTTTGCTAGTATAATGGCTTAGTTATAATGAGTTGGAGTGTGCAGAGGACAGGAGGGTACAGTGCCAGGATTGTGGGGCTCTGGGTAGAGGAAAGGAAGCCTGCCTTTCTATTCCCTCCTAATGGGGAAATGCAGCGACGAAATCCCTGACCTTAGCTACACAGACGCTGTCGCTGTTTTCAGGACCTGTCACCTATGGCTCTGACCCTGCCGGTACGAGCCCTTAAAAGGACTGATGGAAAGTGCTCTCCCTATGCTGTCCAGCGCTGTGTATGGAGCGCATACAGCTGTATCAGCGATAGGACTCAGGACGGAGCTGCGCCAGTGATGTCTGACACCAAGGACGCAGAAGAGATAATGGCGTCCTGGAGGAAAATGTCCGGTTTTATAATGCAGGGACATGTGACATGGACATCCTATCAAACATGCCGTTGCTTCTCTGGCTAAAAGTCCACTTAGCTGTGTGTGTGTCTGGGATTGGCTGACATGCTGGCCCGCCCCACAAGACGCGCGCGCTTAGGGAAGGAAGACAAGGAAAAAAAAAAAAATTATACAAACAGGAGTGATCTGAAGGCGCTGTTCACGCACGCTATACACTGAAATGTCATAATAGTGTGAGTCACAGATTGACTTACACTATTACAGCGGAAAGCCAGCTAGGAATTAGCTGTTTTTTTGCTGCTAGAACAGTTCTCGAACGTTTCTAGAACTATCGAGCTTTTGCAAAAAGCTCGAGTTCTAGTTCGATCTAGAACAGGCCCCAAAATCACTCGAGCCAAGAACTGGAGAACCTCGAACCGCGAACCGCGCTCAACTCTAGTCTTTACCTACATGTGCTCATTCTGTAGGCACATTATATCCATATTTGTATAGTTTGTTTGGCATGTATTAATACGCCTGACTCATTTTGAGCTACACTGGAGACTCACAAACAGGATAGTGTAGTTTTTTGGCCTTCTGAACCATTCATTGCAGTTTTCTAGTAATGTCAGCATGTGTATATGTGGCCTGCAAAGCATTTTATGCATGTCCAAAAGGCATTTCAGGGTGGTCAAGCAACAATTAAACATGTTTTTGTTTTTTTTTTTTGTTTTCAATTTTGTATTTTTTCTAGTGTAAATGTGCTGTGAAATGTCTATACATTTTGAGTTGTATTTTCATGTTTGGTTTATTATGCATGTCCCTTGGTGTCACCATGTCTGGAATGGTAACAGTAATGTGTAGTGTGCAATGGGAAATATTTGTAGAACATATAGCACTTCATGGGTTAGTAGTCATTTTGTTTCCCATGGCTTACTGAAGGTTTTTTTTTTTTATTTTTGTAACTTTAAAAGGAGATAAATGATTATACAGTGGTTAAATCTTTTTACTGGACATCTTTTTTTCTTTGTCATGCTTATTGTGTTATTATGTCACTATATGAGCGTCATGGGTTGTTGTTTTCATACACATGGATGTGTGTTCCAATTTTTTTCAATTGCTGCAATACAAGAATAATGTTTTGTTTTTTTAATCTTCAATTGTTATAATTTGTGACCTTATTTTACAATTTTTTGTTTTTAAACAGTGGATCTTGTAAAACGGCGATGGCGCTCAGCCCGTGACCAGTTCAGAAGAGAAAATAACCCAGTGGCGACCACAGCTGCCGCAGCAAAAAAGAAAAAATATATCCATTATGAAAAACTGAGCTTCCTCATGCCCATTATGGAAGTACCAAAGTAAGTTTAAACCATTACATCACATGGCGTTTTTTTTAAATGCACACATTAATTTATTTTTTTTTTCTTTTATCAAAGTACAGAGGATAATCTAGAAGATAGTGAGGAAGCCCAGTCAGCAGTATTAACAGCGACCTCTGCTTCCGAGATGGAGCCTACCTCATATCAACCACCAACAATCCCCAACACCAGCCAGCCAGACGCAGAAGAAATGTCCTCTGATTTGGGTTTGGGAACAAGTCAATCCACTAATGTAATTGCAGGCCAGTCTACAGGGCACCAAAGTGGCCCTTCACTAGTTCTTGCAGAGAGTAGTCCACAGCAACATGCAGGCACACAGCCAAGAATAACAACTAATACCATGCGCACAGTAGCCCAATCTTTCCATGGTCGCAGACATAGGCGTTAGGAAGATTTACGTTCCTTGCCAGATATCATTCATACCAGAATAATACACATGATGAATTCACTGATACCAGAGAGTGATGGAGAGAGATTTTGCCGCTCCCTTTCTCCCTCTCTTGCATTGGTTGCACCTGATAGGCAGGACAGATTGAGGGCGTCCTTAATAACACGAGTATCTGCTACCCAACGTGAGCCAGAACCCATATATTGTTTTGAAGTGATAGAGCAATGGAGAGCTAATCCACGTGGTCCAAACACAAACACAACACGACAAACTGTGGAAACCCAAACTGATGAACATTACTCTAATTTTCAACTAAATCCTGTAGTGCAACAAACACATATACAGTGTCCATCTTCTTCTATGGGAACTGATGTAAAAATTAGGCCAACAGTTATCCCACACCAAACAGGTACATTAATGACACAAAGGCCATCTCAACAGCCATCATTTGTCCCACAAGTACCGTCCCCAACAGACACCAATGCCAACCTCTTTTAACTATCCTAGTATTGTTAGTAATGTTCATAGACTACCTCAAATGTTTCAACAACCAACATCCTACCATGTTCCTAATAATCCACAACAACAGTACTTTCAACAACAGACTTACCCAACTAACTTCACATACACACATACTCAGCCTCTTCCAACACATCAATATGTACCACCTACACTTGGTCTTCCATCTGCTCAAACAACTGCATCATTATTTGTTCCAAGTACAACAACTGTTACTAGTGGAAACACGGATCAGTCACTCACTACAACATCTAGTGTTGTGTAGCAAACATTTTCTGTAGGTGTCAATGCAATGGAGACTACACAGGAAAGCATCACTAGCCTAGAGGATTTAGTTGAATCAAAATGTGATATTGTATGTATGATTTTACATTTTGGTATGTTTTCTAGGGTATTGCTGGTCGAAAAACATATCAAAATGTTACACATTACTTACTCTATATGCATGGGGTCATATTTGTGTTTTCCTTTCCAAAGATTCAATAGAACTTACTCTATCAATTCCAAAACATTACCTGCCTGTTAGAATGTTGCCTTGTTCTGGACATGTTGTTTGGACCATCCATTAGAAAAAACTGGGTTTAGGGAAAAAATGCATGCACATAAACTACTACACTAACATTCAGACACCTTTATTAATAAAAATCCACCCACTATGCAGTATCTGCATATGGTCTGGTCCCATACTTGTATTCCAATAGTGTCAAACAAATTATGTTTGCGTGACATTATTGCATAATAAAGTATGGTGTTTTGTATGGGCTAATGTCCCTGACAAAATTTAGTTAAAACAAAAATAGAATACAGGGTGTTTTGCAAAAGATAACAGACATACATAGGTTAAATAATAAATCTGGACTAATTTTGTTCAAAAACAATTTGCCATATTTTTATTAGTCATGTACATTCAGTTGTACTGTTACTTGCAAATCAAAAATTCCTGATTTTATAGCAATAAAGTTAAATCACAATAGCTTATTGTGACCACAAACACAACCAACCAACAAAAATACCACAAATTATACCTATGTATGGTCATTTTCTCTTTTGTATTGCATATGTGTTTGTGATTATGTAACCAAGTGATAAAAAACTCTAACAATGTCAAATTTATACATGACTATGGCGATTTAAACTAAAATAATCTTTAAACTGATTCCTCACTTGTAGACCAGAAGTGGACACATTAGTTCTAACACTACCATTCTCTACAAATGGTGCATTTAAAGCTGGCAACTCCTCAATGTCTTAGTTATTGCTTTCATGTAATCTACAGTAATTATGTAACACTACTGTAGCTTTAATGACAGCCTTGATGGTGGTTGGTTGGAGTTGGATCGTGGTTTGATAAATGCGCCATCTTGAGGCCAAACTGCCAAAGGCACGTTCAACATAGCAACGTGCTCTGGCCAATTTGCTATTAAATAGGGCTTTTGATCTGTCCAGCCCCCTTCTGGGATATGGACGCATCAAATGCCTAGACAATGCAAACCCCTGATCTGCAACCATGACAAAAGGAACAATAGGGCCATCAGTACCAGGCAATGGTCTTGGTGCAGGCAAACTTAAACTATCAGACATTAATCGTCTTGCTAAACGTGAGCTCCTGAAAATGCGTGCATCTGAGGCACTGCCATAGGCCCCAATATCAGCAAATAAAAAGCAGTAGTTTGTATCTACCATGGCCAAAATAACTACAGAAAAAAACTTATGATAATTAAAATATCTTGAAGCAGAGTTAGGTGGTTTCTTCACTCTAATGTGCTTTCCGTCAATGGCGCCAATACAATTAGGGAAAGCTGTTTTCACCAAAAATTCATCTGAAATGTGTATCCATTCCTGTGTTGAAGGCAGCTGCATGACAAGATGCCTAAGAGTCTCCCATAGCACAGTGCCGGTATGCAGGATAATCTTGCCAATTGTCGACCTTCCGAATAAAAATTCGAAATGTAGACTGCTGATGGATTGCCCAGTTGCAAGGTAACTGAAATAGAAAAAAAACATAACATTACTTTGACTATTCAAGTTGTATTTCAAAACAAAAATTTGTGTCATCCAATGACTGGTGAAATACTGTGTATGACTATTATTTTATTGCTTTTGTTGGAAAAAATTATGTGTTGAAATTTACTTTCCATATTGGAAAAATAGTTATTTTTCTGTTTAATAAACAAGCTTGTTTGATTTATGACTCTTGTTTCTTTAATTTTAATAGAGATAGAATGGTAGATGTGAGCACTCAGATCTTATTTTGAGATTGCAATGAGGTTATGTGATCTATCTAAGTTTTCAACAAATACCTAAATTTAAAATTACATAATTTAAACAAAATGATGCCTTTGAGATTTAACATGTATTTCAAAATAACAGATAAAGCATGAGTATACATGACAACACCTACCGTAAAGTCACCAACAGTCGTTCCTCAGGGGAGATGCTGAGGCGCATACAGGTGTCCTGATGCTTCAAACGATGGTACACAAGGCCAAGGATGTTGTCAAATGAATTCATGGTGAGATGGCAGTAGGCTTGGAATTTTGGTGGAAATTTCCGCATTTCGCCATAGAGAATATTAAAATGCCCATGTGTTTTCCTGAGCTTCACAAGAGGGTGAATCCACATCCTTCTCTCCATTGGTGGCTCTTCTTCAATCATATGTCGCCTAACCCCAAATCTCCTAGATATCAACCAGAGCAAAAACATGGTTGCTTCATTGGAGAGAGACATTTTGGAGTGTGTCTAATGTGAGAATGAGCTCAGAATCCATGTTTTTTAAGGTTCTTTTAAGCAAACTAACCAAATTGGGTAGTTAATTGACCAATTTAACACACCAGGAGCACATTATGATGGGCTAACAAGGTTATTTGTGTGAAATTATGGATCTTAAAAAACGGACTGCACACGTGCGTATCTTATGTCAATATGGACATTCCACACGCACACACGGCTCGCATACGCCATCACACGGATGCCATACGTACCGGAGAAACTCCCCTAAAAAACGGAACACGGACCCGAAAAGCGGACCGTAAGACACGTACGTTTTTTTGCGTTAGTGTGTTTTAGGCCTGTGGCAGTGTGATAAAAGAAGGGAATTTTGTTACTTACCGTAAATTCCTTTTCTTCTAGCTCTTATTGGGAGACCCAGACGATTGGGGTATAGCTACTGCCCTCCGGAGGCCACACAAAGCACTACACTAAAAAGTGCAAGGCCCCTCCCCTTCTGGCTATACCCCCCCCGTGGTGTCACGGGTTCTCCAGTTTTAGTGCCAAAGCAAGAAGGAGGAAAGCCAATAACTGGTTTAAACAAATTAACTCCGAGTAACATCGGAGAACTGAAAAACCGTTCAACATGAACAACATGTGTACCCGCAAACAACAAAAAAATCCCGAAGGACAACAGGGCGGGTGCTGGGTCTCCCAATAAGAGCTAGAAGAAAAGGAATTTACGGTAAGTAACAAAATTCCCTTCTTCTTCAGCGCTCTATTGGGAGACCCAGACGATTGGGACGTCCAAAAGCTGTCCCTGGGTGGGTAAATAAATACCTCATGTTAGAGCTGCAAGACAGCCCTCCCCTACGGGGAAATCACTGCCGCCTGCAGGACTCTTCTACCTAAGCTGGCATCCGCTGAAGCATAGGTATGCACCTGAGAATGTTTGGTGAAAATGTGCAGACTCAACCAGGTAGCTGCCTGGCACACCTGTTGAGCCGAAGCCTGGTGTCGTAGTGCCCAGGACGCACCCACGGCTCTGGTTGAATGGGCTTTCAGCCCTGAAAGAACCGGAAGCCCTGCAGAACGGTAGGCTTCCAGAATTGGTTCTGTGATCCATCGAGCCAGGGTGGCTTTAGAAGCCTGCAACCTCTTGCGCGTACCAGCGACAAGGACAAAAAAAGTGCATCGGAACGGCGTATGGGCGCCGTGCGGGAAATGTAGATTCTGAGTGCTCTCACCAGATCTAGCAAACGTAAATCATTCTCATACCGGTGAACCGGATGAGTGCAAAAGGACGGTAAGGAGATATCCTGATTAAGATGAAACGAGGATACGACCTTAGGGAGAAACTCCGGAATGGGGCGCAGCACTACCTTGTCCTGGTGAAACACCAGGAAGGGAGCCTTGGATGATAGCGCTGCCAGCTCAGACACTCTCCGAAGCGATGTGATCGCAACGAGAAACGCCACCTTCTGTGACAGGCGAGAAAAAGAAACTTCCTTCAGAGGCTCGAAAGGCGGCTTCTGGAGAGCAACTACAACCCTGTTCAGATCCCATGGATCTAACGGCCGCTTGTACGGGGGTACGATATGACAAACCCCCTGCGGGAACGTGCACACCTTAGAAAGACGTGCTAGACGCTTCTGAAAAAACACGGATAGTGCTGAGACTTGCCCCTTTGAGGGAGTCGAGCGACAAGCCCTTTTCTAACTCCTATTGTAGGAAGGAAAGAAAAGTAGGCAATGCAAATGGCCAGGGAGACACTCCCTGAGTAGAGCACCAGATTAAGAAAATCTTCCACGTTCTGTGGTAGATCTTAGCAGACGTGGGCTTCCTAGCCTGTCTCATGGTGGCAACGACCCCTTGGGATAATCCTGAAGACGCTAGGATCCAGGACACAAAGGTCACCCAGTCAGGTTCAGGGCCGCAGAATTCCGATGGAGAAAACGGCCCTTGGGACAGTAAGTCTGGTCGGTCTGGTAGTGACCACGGTCGGCCGACCGTGAGATGCCACAGATCCGGGTACCACGATCTCCTCGGCCAGTCTGGTGCGACGAGTATGACGCGGCTGCAATCGGATCTGATTTTTGCGCAGTACTCTGGGCAAGAGTGCCAGAGGTGGAAACACATATGTGAGCCGGAACTGCGACCAATCTTGCACTAAGGCGTCTGCCGCCAGAGCTCTGTGATCGCGCGATCGTGCCATAAATGCCGGGACCTTGTTGGTGTGCCGAGACGCCATTAGGTCGACGTCCGGCACCCCCCAGCGGCAACAGATTTCCTGAAACACGTCCGAGTGAAGGGACCATTCCCCCGCGTCCATACCCTGGCGACTGAGGAAGTCTGCTTCCCAGTTTTCTACGCCCGGGATGTGAACTGCGGATATGGTGGATGCTGTGTCCTCCACCCACATGAGGATTCGCCGGACTTCCTGGAAGGCTTGCTGACTGCGCGTCCCTTCTTGGTGGTTGATGTATGCCACCGCTGTGGAGATGTCCGACTGGATTCGGATCTGCTCTCTTTCTAGCCACTTCTGGAAGGCTAATAGGGTAAGATACCCTGCCCCGATTTCCAGAACATCGATCTGAAGGGTGGACTCCTGCTGAGTCCACGTCCCCTGAGCCATGTGGCGGAGACAAACTGCTCCCCACCCTGACAGACTCGTATCTGTCGTGACCACTGCCCAGGATGGGGGCTATGACAATGAGGTGGGAATAAGCCACTATAGCAGAGAGTCCTCGGCCGTCTGGGAAAGGGAGACTTCCCTGTCCAGGGAGGTTGACTGCCCGTCCCATTGGCGGAGAATGTCCCATTGCCGTTGGCGCAGACGAAACTGCGCAAAGAGAACTGCCTCGATGGCTGCCACCATCTTCCTTAGGAAGTGCATGAGGCGCCTTAAGGGGTGCGACTGGCCTTGAAGGAGAGACTGCACCTCTGTCTGCAGTGAACGCTGCTTGTTCAGCGGAAGCTTCACTATTGCTGATAGAGTATGAAACTCCATCCGAGATACGTTAGTGATTGAGTCGGAGACAGATTTGACCTTGCCAAATTGATGATCCACCCGAAAGTCTGGAGAGTCTCCAGCGTAACATTCAGGCTGCGTTGGCATGCCTCGAGGGAGGGTGCTTTGACGAGTAGATCGTCCAAGTACGGGATCACCGGGTGTCCCTGAAAGTGCAAGACTGCTACCACTGCTGCCATGACCTTGGTGAACACCCGTGGGGCTGTCGCCAGACTGAATGGCAGAGCTACGAACTGAAGATGTTCGTCTCCTATCACAAAACGTAGAAAACGTTGGTGCTCCGTAGCAATTGGCACGTGGAGATAGGCATCTTTGATGTCTGTTGAGGCAAGGAAGTCTCCTCGAGACATTGAGGTAATGACGGATCGGAGGGATCCCATCCGGAACCGCCTGGCGTTCGCATGCTCGTTGAGCAGTGTCAGGACCAGAACGGGACGGAAGGAACCGTCCTTTTTTGGAGCCACAAAGAGATTGGAGTACAAACCCTCGCCCTCGTTCCTGAGGGGGGACAGGGATCACCACTCCTTCTGCTCTTAGAGCATCCACCGCCCGCAGCAGGGAAATGGAGTCGGAGGACGAGAACAGAACACTGTCCTGTGCACGTGAGCACAATGTCCGTCACCCACCGGTCTGTGACCTGTGGCAGCTAAATGTCGCCAAAGGCGGGGGAGTCTGCCATCAACCGCGGATGCGGAGAGAGAGAGAGAGCTGAGAGTCCTGAGGAGACCGCCTTGGTAGCGGTTCCTCCGACTGCCTTCCTTGGGCGTGATTGAGCCCGGCCGGAATCTGAGCCCGACTGAGGTTTTGTAGCCCTTTTGCACGAGGACAATTGGGACCTGCCGGAGCTTGGGAAGGACCGAAACCTCGACTGTACTTTTAGGACAGTATTAACAGGGTAAGTCGCAGTGCAGACATTGCGGGGTTACGGACGCCTCTGCGGTACAGATGTCCCTGTGCTCAAGGCCAGCTGCGCAAGAACAGCTGAAAAGGTTAGGTTGCCTATACGGCTGTGGATGCCGGAGCAACCGACACGCCGATAGCTTCCTAGACAGATTTCAACCAGAGTCCATCTGTCTGTGACTGGCATCTTTAAGTGAAGCCCCATCTCCAGTGCAACTATGGCTCTAGATGCAAGCCTGGAGATTGGAGAATCCACCTTTGGACCCTGGGTCCAGCGCTGACCACGTCAGGGGAAAAGGGATAACGTGTATCCTAAAAACGTTTGGAGAAGACGCTTATCTGGTAAGCGTGGTGTTCCTGGACTGCTTCTCTGAAGTCAGCGTGGCCAGAAAAATACTCAATATCTGTGTGAGATACTGAAAAGGGACTTTTCCTGTTCGTCTCCTATCTCCACTGGGGGAGCTGAGGGAGAAAGATCCAACCTTCCATTGATGGACGGTATAGGATCATTCCGTATGGCGTTACCACCCGGTGTATCCGGATCGATAGCGATGTCAGTATCAAAGCCCTGAAGAGCTGCCTTTTGGTCAAGTAGATTGCCCATGGCCTGTCTGGACTGCAAGTCTCTATATTATGACTACTCCGTCCCTGTCCATGGACAGGGTTGACAGGTGGTTTCTTTGGCCACAACTAGTAGAGACCCCGGCAGACGAAGTGCTAGAGACCCCGGCAGACGACGTGCTACAGGGGAGCATGCACACAATGGGACGGTGTCATGAACAGCATCCCATGTAGTAAAAACAGCACTGAAAATCTGTGTTGCTTTTTTGCCGCTGCCGACTAGCCATCTAGAAGTATATAGCCAAGATTGGTGATCGTACAGTGCAATGTATAGCATACAGGCATAAAGTACAAATGACCACTGCAGCACAAGCAATACAAGCAGCATAGAAGCCTGTGCCCTGGCACCCCTGCTCTTCTGCTGCTGTATACTAGTCATCTAGGGGAATATAGCCCAGAAGAGTGACCCTACAGTGCAATGTATAGCATACAAGCACAAGTACAAATGAACACTGCAGCACATGCAATACAAGCAGCATAGAAGCCTGTGCCCTGGCACCCCAGCTCTTCTGCTGCTGTAGACTAGTCATCTAGGGGAATATGGCCCAGAAGAGTGACCATACAGTGCAATGTATAGCATACAAGCACAAGTACAAATGCACACTGCAGCCCATGCAATACAAGCAGCATAGAAAAAAACCTGTGCCCCAGCACCCTTGGTTTTCTGCTGCTGTAGTCTAGCCATTCCAGGAGAATATAGCTAAGACTAGCGACTGTACAGTGCAATGTATAGCACATAAGCCTAAACACAAATGAACACCTCAGTCGTGCAATACAAGCAGCCTAGAAAGCCTGTGCCTTAGCACACCTGCTTTCCTGCTGCTGATGCGTCGCTCTCCAAGCGGGCATATAGCGACCTATGCAGTTAAAAACAATACATGTACACACTGCAGTTATATGTGGTCAGCACTATGTGTGCCGCTTACCGCCCGCCTATAAGCGGGTGTATGATCGCCACCGTCCTGCCTGGTTGCCGAAAGTCCGAGCTCGGACTGCAGTAATGGCTGCCGGCTTCTTCCCCAGCTCATGTGAGGAGGGGCGGGCCGTGGGCGTGCCCCCAAGGCAGAGCGGGAATCCGGCGTCCGACAGTGTGCAGTGAGAGGGCTGGAGCATGTAAATAAAGCTCCAGCCCTCGGCGCTGCTGATTGCTCAGCGCCTGTCCCCTTCCCTGAGTGACAGGGGGGGGGCGGGAACGAAGCGGCACTAGGCCGCAGAAGCCGGGGACTGGATTTATAAGCGCCGCCGCCGTAAAAGCGCGGTCGGCGCCCAGTCCCCGGCGAACTACAAGTCCCAGCCGCGCTGCCGCTCCCGGAGCGTCCGGCGCGGTAGTTCCCAAAACACAAAGTCACTCAGCAAAGCTGCAGTGACTGTAACCCATTACTGTCCCCGGCGCACTAGCACACCCAGCAAGTCTGGAGTGTGCTGTGCCTGTGTGTCCGGGGACACAGAGTACCTGTAATGGTGCAGGGCCATGTCCCTGAACGGTACTCCAGCTCCGTATCCAGCAGGTTCAAATGGGTCTGTGGATGGAGCCCGGCGTCAGAGCTTTGAGGCCGGCAGGATCCCACTTCCTCAGAGCCCCTCAGGGGGATGTGGAAGGAAAGCAGCATGTGGGCTCCAGCCTCCGTACCAGCAATAGGTACCTCAACCTTACAACACCATCAACGGGTGAGAAGGGAGCATGCTGGGGGCCCTATATGGGCCCTCTTTTCTTCCATCCGAAATAGTCAGCAGCTACTGCTGACTAAAATCTGTGGAGCTATGCATGGATGTCTGACCTCCTTCGCACAAAGCTTGAAAACTGGAGAACCCGTGACACCACGGGGGGGGTATAGCCAGAAGGGGAGGGGCCTTGCACTTTTTAGTGTAGTGCTTTGTGTGGCCTCCGGAGGGCAGTAGCTATACCCCAATCGTCTGGGTCTCCCAATAGAGCGCTGAAGAAAAACATCTTTTTTACAGTGTTCACCAGACAGACTAAACAATGTGACCGTTTTATAGCTTAGGTTTTTCTTTATTCAAGAATACAAATCATGTGTACCTTATTTAATTATTCGTACATGAAAAGGTCCTTTTTAAAGGAGAAAAAAATCGTCCGTAATTTTTTTGTGCTTTATTATTTACAAAATGTATTGATTTGTTCTTTTTTTACTTTTTTACTAAAGGCAGCGTTACACGCTACGATTTATCTGACGATATGGCGTCGGGGTCACGGTTTTCGTGACGCACTTCCGTCATCGTTAGCGACATCGTTGCGTGTGACACCTACGTGCGACTCCGAACTATCGCAAATAGGGTGAAAATCGTTGATCGCTGACACGTCGTTCAGTTTCAAAATATTGTTTGTCGTTTGGAATGCAGCAGACATATTGCTACGTTTGACACCCTGCCAACGACGAACAACATCCACACGACCGCCTTGGTCAAACAATATATCGCTGAATGATGTAGCGTCGTTTGTGAGATGTGTAGGCGTGACCGCTAATAAATGACCTATGTGCGATCTCGGCAAATCGTAACAACGATCTGGGCGTGTCACATCGCTAACGAGATCGCTAGCGATATCGTTGTATGTAAAGCAGCCTTAAGACCTACTACTTACACACTAAACAGAGGGATTGCTTTTCTAGGAGACTGCAAAACGTATGTATTACAGGTTATTAGACCTGTTAGTTTTACATTGACTCACATGGCCTGTTAGACCCTACTTATGGTTGCAGGTGGGGTAGGGGGAAGGGATGAAGAGGCAGGCACAACTGATATTGTGTCACCCAGGGTTATGGGGTAATCGGTCCCGGGCAGTGTTTAACTGGGGAATGTCACTTTGTTGGTCGTTGCCCAGTTCCATTCCCTGGGTGCTTTTTGAAAAGGGGCTAATTACAGGGGATTGTTGAATAAAGTTTATACATGAAGCCACTTGCGGTTTTGCGGCTATGTGCATGAAGCCACCACTGCACAATGTTTACTACTGGGGCTGGTGGTAAGGCCCTGTCACACACAGAGATAAATCTGTGGTTGCAGTGAAATTGTGGACAATCAGTGCCAGGTTTGTGGCTGTGTACAAATGGAACAATATGTCCATGATTTCCCTGCAACCACAGATCTGCCAAAGATTTATCTCTGTGTGTGATGGGGCCTTTAGTGGCAGCCTGGATGTTAGACCCTCCACTAGCAGGGCCGGGCCCCAGAGGGTAGGTGATGTGACGGGTGTCGAAAGAAGGTAGGCCACACAAGGGTTTCAGTGCAACTGGTTCTTTACTCACTTTCTGGTGGTAACTGGTCACCCGAGGCTGATTGGTCTTAACCGCAGGTCCCATTAGTCCCAGTGCCGGTTTTGTGACCTGGTGGCTTCTTTCCCCTGCACCTGTCTTTGGTTGGTGGGTCCCCGTGGCATAGAGTGGCTGGGGGTCCCATCCTGGTTGTCTGCTTCAGCAGTCCATATGACTGTAGTGTGAACCTTGTGGGGTTGGAGTCTCTGGTCCTCTCCCTGGTTCTCCCTTTGCTACTGAGTCCCGAACTTCAAGGTCAGTGAGGTCCTTGATGGTCCCCTCACTGTGCAGATTTTATCAGGTCTGCCTGGAGCTTTTGCCTGACCTAGGATTCTGTACCCCGTTGGTGAGTAATTCCGGGAGTACTCCACCGTACTCCACTGGCAACTAACTGCCTGGGCCCTCAGGTCACTGTTCACTCTGGTCAGTCCATTTGCTCACTTTCACTGTCAAACTCTTTTTGCCTCCACTGTCTAACTGTCCAATGTTTGCCCCTCCCACTGGTTGTCTAGTGGACTGGAGTGTCTCCACCTCTAGGCGGCCATCCATTGGTCCGACCCTAGCCTTGCACCAATCTATGGGGGATGATTGGGGAAAACAGGGATTACCTGGAGTGTTTGTGTGTTACCGGCATTGGTTTTCCGGGTCCCTAGGGGGTAGGCCCTGCATCCTGGTGGGGATGCAGTACTTCGTAGCTCCCTGATGGCTTCAGGGGTGCTAAAATATAGTATCTGATCATTTCTATTAAAATCAAAAAAGGTCCGTGGAGCTTCTGTTAGGAGTCTCTACACAGAAAATAGCCAGATATCCCTCCGGGAAGGACCCAGCCAAGGATTGGCTCTGTTTAAGAAGACCACCATAACCACCATATTAAGTGGCCCATTTAGACTAACAAGCCTTTTCATATGACCCAGGATATATGCCAGATCAGAACCCCAATTTGCAGACACGGTGTTTTGGGGTGATTGCCCCTCGTCAGTGCAAAGTGTGGGTAACTGATCTGGCCTATGAGAAGCTAATGGGGGACCATGGGGGAAGACTATTCTCCTTATGGAGACCTGACAAACCAGTCCGGCTGTCAGTGGTAAGGGGACTTATAGCTGCAATGCCCCTCTGGGAATTATTCAATTTGTCTCTCCAGGAAAGGAGACAAACTCTAGCGCCACTGGAGAGACAATTTGAAATTGGGATTCTGATCTGGCATATATCCTAGGTCATATGAAAAGGCTTGTTAGAAGGCCACTTTTAACTTTTAGGATTGCTACTTCCAATAGGTGGCGCTAGAGTTTGTCTCCTTTCCTGGAGAGACAATTTGAATAATTCTGAGAGGGGCATTGCAGCTATAAGTTCCCTTACCACTGACAGCCGGACTGGTTTGTCAGGTCTCCATAAGGAGAATAGTCTTCCTCCTAATATATAACGCATGTATGCAAAATTAGGTAACTAAGAAAGTACCCATTCCCACCATCTACCATCATCTTGTGTAATGTGATTAATGTAGTATATTTATTTCTACTTGTGGGATTTATAAATTTAGCCACCAAACAAGACAATCAGCCTACTGCTTTAGCAGCATATGCTGCTACTGTGAGTGTTCCTACAATTATTAGGGATAATCCTAGTATCTATGATTTTGTTAACAATTTTACATCTTGTGTATATGATAAAGAGGTCACTCGCTATATTGTTACATCTCATATTATTTCCTGCACTCATACTTTTGAACTTTTCATTTGTATGAGAGCCACAAATAATAGCAATCTCCCCATGCCTTGTCTAATTCTTTATTTGTAATCGTTGACCTCTGCCTATTTTGCTTTTATCACAAGTTATCTGATAAATCAGCTGGTGTAATACTTTGAGTCCTTATGGTAATCATCTCTTTTGTTAGCGAATGTTCCCCAGTGCAGTTCATGCAGGCACAATACAGATTGGAGGGGAAGTTTTGGGTCACATCCTCTTCTGTGTCTTCATTTATGTAAAGGAGTCAATAGTGCCTCAATACAAGTTTTTAATATATTGTCATCACTGGTAGTCTTTGTCATACAAAAATGGCTCATGTTCATCAGCTGAGCCAAGTAAACCCATAAATTTTGTTTGGTTTTCCATAAGGCTACATTTTCCATGGTTGGTCTCTCTGTTTTCGGTCTGAAGATTGATTGGCTTCTGACGAAAGTAGAACCATGTACATGGTGGCGCCAATGATGCAACATTTCCAGATTTCGATCTAAAGGGACAAAAATACACATATTATTCATCTGTCAGTTGGGATGTAGTCCCACTTTTCTTGTTTCATAACTATCAACACATTCAGCAGGTTCTGGAATACCTTTGTCACTCAATTATTTCACCCAAATGTTTGCACAATCATTGATAGGATGTGAAGATCTAAATCATTTATCTTCTCTGCACAACTGTAGGAGCTCTTTCTCTGTCTATCCGCATTGTAGAGAGACTGTACTAGCAACTGAGATATTCTATCTACCTTCTGCATTGTCATGTCACTTTCTACACTATTCATTAGAAGTACCTTAATTAATAATCCTGATCTATCCCTTCTCTCGTACCTGAATTCAGTTTAAGGCCAAATCTGACCTTTGGACCACCAAAATGCTAAGGTGCCATTTACAAACCTATTGTGGTCCTGATTGAAAATAAAGAACACACATACAAAAAAAAAACAACAACCATAAGGTAAACATCAATACCCATTCATCACAATGGGATGATTACTTGTTTATTGTTTTAGTCTCATTGCTCTGATATCATGTGAAACTTTGGTCTCCAGTCAAAAAAGAAGCACAAACACAATTAGAATACAAGCTCAAATAATACACAAAATATAATTTTATCCAGTCCATTATCCATATGCTAAAAGATTCACATCTAACTGGTATATTGTGTTGTATTAATTAGCAGCAGGGGTATGGCAATCTGTGACCAACCGAAGAATAGGCAAAATAATTGCCCTTCCAATAGACCATACACTGGCATCCCGCTGGTTTCCAGTCTCTCCTTTGTGAACATTTGGGTGGCTTTACACTGTTTGAGAGCAAGAATGGCTTTTATATTACTTTTCTCTTTACCTGTCTCTGTATATTCTGTATTCCTGGTGGCAATCTCCTCTATGGCCTCAGTATTACTCTTAGCTTTTTCAGTCTCCTCTATGGCCTCAACATTACTCTCATCTTTTTCCCCCATCCATCTTCCATTTCAGATGGAGACATCTTGGTGGGAGATGATGACAGCCTCCTCTGCTGGGCTTTCATTTCCTGTACCAAGCATTTGAATTCAGCATAAAGATCCTCAAATCCCGGTGCTGTGGGCTTTGCTGGTGACAATGAGAAAGTGGGCCCTCTTTCACCCCGTGTCCTGCTGTGCCCCTGCGGTGGAGATGCAGAATCTTTTGCTGCAACCTTTTTATGATGTGAAACCCCTGACCTTTTTATTGAGTCTTCTCCTTTGATACAATTTTCTCTTTTTATACAATTTCCACATCTCGTCAGTACTAATCCCGTCTATTTTATCCCAGGGAACACCATCCTTTATCAGGGCATAAACATATCTCTCCTTGTAACACGGTATCTATGATTTTTACCACGTTTGACATTGTCACACTGTTTTTCAAAGGGAAAATTATCTCTCTGTTTGGGACCCCATTCTCCCAGATCCCCTAACTGTCGGATCAACTCCAATGTATTGGAGATGGTTTTCCCAATCTGATTTACCATTATCGCCATCATGACACATTTATAAGCTGGAGGGGCATTTCTAATGATACTGTGATGCCCTGGCAAAACCAGGTAGTCACAGATAGGTCCCTACACAACACCTTTCCCCATCTAGGAAACACAGCTGACCTGAAACCCTAGTTACCCCCCTTTAGGGCAAGACAGGCACACCAGTGGGCGGGACCAGGCGGTCATGGAACGCCCACCTAGGGGTCTAGACAGCCCCGGGCGGGAAAACAGTCAGTCAAGATTTGCTTTGGAGTTCGAGTTGGAGGGAGTGTGGGCTGGGGCTGGGTGTGGCTCCAGCAGAGGAGGTTCGGGTTGGGCGGTGCCGGGGTCGGAGCCCTGGTGCCTTGGCTAGGTGGCGGACGGTGGTCTCCGGCAGCGGGAGACGGGGGGATTGCTCAGCAGATCCGAGGGGGACCGGAGAAGGGTTGGAGCCCACCGGTACCGACACCGGAGACCCGTCCGGAAACCGTGCACACAGGGGGTACTCGGACCCTGAAGCTAGGACTTAAGATAGCGGCTTAGCTAATTAACCGATTGGGGGCAGGATTGTGGGTCATGTCCCGGCTTAGGTTCCGAGGGGTAGACGTCCACCCAACGAGAGGAATAGGGCCACCGCCAGGGCCTGTAGGTCCCACGGGTGAGCGTCAGACGGGCACGGCTCCTCAGGCCAAATCCAGCCAGGAGCGGACTCCCGTGTTCACACCGGGAAGTCAAAACACACAACAACACAAGTGCAGAGGAAAGGACGGCGACCACCAGCCCGGGTGGGGAAGCAGAGTACAACCGGTCACGGCGGCCGGCCACCAACACCTTGGTTTACTAAAAGACTCGTGTGGTTTTCTTCCAAAGTGAGTAGACAACTCTCCCCCCCGGTACATCTGGGCCTGCAAGCCCTTGCCAACACCACACCCTTCACAGAGACACTGGGCCCCGGGGAAACCACCCTTACCCACGGAGGGGTTAACATCCAGCTGCCAGTACATCTCCCCCGGGTGTTCTCTACAACAGCAGCAATGGTGTCCCACTTCACCACACACCGTGGGTGGCGTCACGAACATTTTATAAACAATCCCATACAAATACGTCCTCCTTTTTATTTGGAGTGTCCGGGCGACCCCTTGAGCCATACCGTAGGCCCTGGATCCGAGCAGCATCGGCTGCTGGCACGGGGGTGGCACATGCCGATTTCTAATAGATACACTTACAACAACTTGCATGTAATCGTCATATGTACTTGCTGAAATGGCATTTTTCATAGCCTCCTCCTTCAATCTCACAATCTTTCAATGTAAACCATGGTTTTTCATTGGGCGGCCAGTCCGTCTCAGATGGGTATTTATGCTTCAATGCCATAGCCACAACATCCAACATACTACACACCACATGAGGTCGCTGAATTATCAAGGAACTAAATGCCTCCTTCACTACAGGTTCATGGCTGAGTTGAACAAACTTTGGGCCATCCACAGCATCCACCTGTACTCCATGAGCTCCCATCTCCCACAATCTGACTGCCCAAGCTATCAAAAGTTAATTTGGCCTTTGTGAAAAACAATCATGAAGCTGACTGCAATCATCTACTACCATATTACTGTTCTGTTTTCCTGTAGCTGTTTCTACAACTCGTCTCCAATGTATAGGATGAACTTTTACTGGGTTAAGAGGAGGATCAATTTCCTTCTCCTCACTGACATGTTCATCCTTCTGTTCTTTGTTTGTGACTTTTTCAGAATCAGTTGAGTTCTGTATGTCACCATTCCACTCATCTAAGTTCCCCTCTGTCCCTGCTCTTGCTATGGCCAAAGCTTTCTTTTTATTCTTCTTTCCTCTCTTCTTTCTGTATTTATACTGCTCTATACATACAGCAGCCTTTTCTGCATCATGCTGATATCCATTACATTTGTCTACTGAGAACCTATTCTGACACTGTGCTGTAACCAATGCAGTCTGGGACTCACACAATTGTCTTTCCAATTCCTCAACTTTTGTTAACATACGTATTTGTTCCTCATGCTGTTGTCTATATGCAGACAACAGGATCCATCTACGCCTACCATCAGCGCCCAGTTTTTTACCTTTTTCCACTTTTACTTTCTGCAAGCATTCAACCACATCAACAGGTTCAGCATTTTTCAAACATTTGTCCCATGGTTCACGCAAACCAACACTGTGCGACCACTTGTTATCATAGGGCGTCTGTTCCCAACCTGAAATCTCAATGCATTCACTCACAACCACTTTTTTCTTAAAAAGATGCATGTTTTATGCAATATCACATTGCACCAAAAATAACTTCAAAGACTTCTGCGTATCCTGCCGACTACGCCAATGTTTTGCCAAATTATTTAGTACTACGGTTTAGATACGGCTTTAAAGAAGGCAATTAAGTAATTTTATTATAAAGGGTAATAATGAAATAGAAACTTAAAGGAAAAGTATGATATTTTGAACACTTTTGTATATTCAACATACAAAAGTTAAGTACATTTAAATACTTACATCACCAAGGAGCTTTTGAACATCATCTGTCTGGAAGTCAGAGAAGGATGACATAGACAGAACTCCTGGAAATTCCAACTCTGACCGGACGTCACGGTGCAGGTACATGAGCTGGTCTTTGCTATATTTCATCTGAACTTAACCCCTTCAGCCCCGGGGCACTTTCCGTTTTTGCGTTTTTGTTTTTTGCTCCCCTTCTTCCGAGAGCCGTAACTTTTATATTTTTCCGTCAATCTTGCCATATGAGGGCTTGTTTTTTGCGGGACAAGTTGTACTTTTAAATGAAACCATAAGTTTTACCATATGGTGTACTGGAAAGCAGCAAAAAAATTCCAAGTGTGGATAAATTGCAAAAAAAGTGTGATGGCACAATAGTTTTTGGGATGTTTTATTCACGGTGTTCACTATATGGTAAAACTGATGTGTGGGTATGATGCCTGAGGTCGGTGCGCGTTTGTAGACACCAAACATGTATAGGTTTACTTGTATCTAAGGGGTTAAAAAATTCACAAGCTTGTCCAACAAAAGTGGCGTACGTTTTGCGCCATTTTCCGAAACCCGTAGAGTTCTCATTTTTTGGGATCTATGGCTCAGTGACGGCTTATTTTTTGCGTCTCGAGCTGATGTTTCCAATAGTAGAATTTTTGCGCAGATGCTATGTTTTGATCGCCTGTTATTGCATTTTGCGTAAAACTTGCGGCGACCAAAAAACGTAATTTTGGCGTTTGGAATTTTTTTGCCACTACGCCGTTTACCAATCAGATTAATTGATTATATATTTTGATAGATCGGGCATTTCTGAACGCGGCGATACCAAATATGTATGTATTTATTTCTTTTTTAACCCTTTAATTTTCAGTGGGGGGAAAGGGGGGTGATTTGAACTTTTAGGTTTTTTGTTCTTTTTTTAATTTTTTAAAACTTTTTTTTACTTTTTTTATTTTATTTTACTAGTCCCCCTAGGGGGCTATAGCGATCAGCAATCCGATTGCTGATCGCTATACCGCTGTAAACAGCAGAAATAGTCACTTTCTTTTTTCCTCTGCTCCATGCCGAGGAAAAAGGAAAGTGAAACTTAGTAGCAGCAGGCATCATCACATGACCCTGTGCTACGATGGCAACCACCGAACGTCACGTGATCACTCATGTGACGTCTGGAGGGGGCGGCGGTAAGTAAAAAACATGGCCGCGCGCATATAGATCTCGCTGCCAGACTTTGGCAGCGAGATCTAAGGGGTTAATGTTCTGGGTGGAATGCGATTCCACTCGGAACATGTAGGCACACATGTCAGCTGTTGAAAACAGCTGATATGTGTGCCGATCCACGCCGCCTGCCCGCGGCAGGGGGCGGGGCTTACCGGGACACGATCCATGACGGAAAGATCCGTCCATGGTCATGAAGGGGTTAAATAGAGGCTTGCACAAAAATTACAAGCCTTAAAGTTAATGTGTTGTAGTCTTATTGATACATGCCTTCCAATGGCCAATCTTTGGGCATAGATGAATCAGAGCTAGAACACACATCAGATAATGGGGAAATAAACCCACACAATTCAAATCTCCTAAGAATACACATCAGATATTTGAGCTAGGTAAATTACAAAGTTTCTGTACAATGGATATATTGTCTGTCTGTGTATATAAAGCAAATCAAAAAGGTCCATGGAGCCTCTGTTAGGAGTTTTGACACGGAAAATAGCCAGATATCTCTTCGAGAAGGACCTAGCCAAGGAGTGGCTCTTTTTAGGAGACCACCATAACCACCATATTAAGTGGCTCTTTTAGTTAATATCCAGCGCTTGACAAGTTTTAAGATATGACCAGGGATATATCAAGGCCAGGTATCCATCTATAGACAGCTGTTTTTGGGTATTGCCCTTCATCAGTGTGGAGTAGGATTTTTGCCAGGTGGGAGAAATGCCTAGTAGACCAGCAAGACAAAACAATCATTGATCTCGGGGAGGCCAGCCAGAGAAAACACTGCCGGCAGCCAGCGAAGGCGCTCAACACAGTGAAATCCTAGGTGCATTGCCCCCTGGGAAATATGCAAATCAAAAAGGTCCGTGGAGCCTCTGTTCGTAGTCTCGACACGGAAAATAGTCAGATATCCCTCTGAGAAGGACCTAGCCAAGGAGTGGCTTTTTTTTTGGAGACCACCATAACCACCATATTAAGTGGCCCTTTTAGTCAATATCCAGCTCTTGATGAGTTTAAAGATATGACCAGGGATATACCAAGGCCAGGTATCCATCAACAGACAGCTGTTTCGGGGTATTGCCCATCAGTGTGGAGTAGGATTCTGGCCAGGGCCTCCCTGACGAAGGCTATCACTGAAACGTGCATTGGATGGGACTTGGCGCCATTCCAGCAGTAAGTGCCGTTTGGACTAGCTTATGCCTGCCACAGTGTTTCACCCCTTATTACAGTGATTCGTATGCTATTATGCTTATATATATCTATGTGGGATTTACTCCTGTATCTGTATTTTGGGTTTTTTTTCTGTAGGCTTTCCTTGTAATCGGCATTTATATAGCTTTCTGCTGCTCTGGTATGCCACCTTGTGTACCTTTTCTGTAATTGCACCTCACCTTTTAATATATCTAATATATAAAGCTCAGTGTATGTGTGTGTGTATGTGTGTATGTCCGCTAAAGGAATTTGCACCGTCGCATTTACAATCACAAAATTTTGCACAGACACTCCATGTGACTCAGGGAACGTCATAGACTATGTTTGGGCAGGAAAATTTAACCCCGTGCTTTCCAGTTACTCTACAAAAATCCTGCAGCCATTAAACTGAATGGAGCTGGGAGCTATAGGCTATAAATAGCAACTGTCAGTGGTTGCTATAGGAACAAAATAAACTGTTAGTATAAGATAGGATAGACGGATAGAGAGAGACAGAAAAAGACAGACAGAGAGAGACAGCCGAGCAAAGAGACAGCCGGGCAAAGAGACAGCCTGGCAAAGAGACAGACCTGGAAAGAGACAGACCTGGAAAGAGACAGACCTGCAAAGAGACAGACGGTCAAAGAGACAGACGGGCAAAGAGACAGCCCGGCAAAGAGACAGCCCGGCAAAAAGACAGCCCGGCAAAGAAAGACGGGGAAAGAGACAGAGAGAGAGAGAGACAGACAGATACAGAGATTGAGACAGACTGATGCAAATACAGAGAGATAGAAACAGACAGACAAGTAAAGAGACAGACAGCGAGACAGACAGACAGCGACACACAGACAGAGACTGGGAGAGAGACAGAGAGACAGTTACTATCCCGGGCAATGCCCGGGTCTTACAGCTAGTCTAAGGGCTACTTTGCACGCAGAGATAAATCTTTGGCAGATCTGTGGTTGCAGTGAAATCATGGACATATTGTTCCATTTGTACACAGCCACAAACCTGGCACTGATTGTCCACAATTTCACTGCAACCGCAGATCTGCCACAGATTTATCTCTGTGTGCAAAGTACCCCTAAGGCCGGAGTCACACTTGCGAGTGCCTCGCATATAACTTGCGCGAGTCTCTCATTGTATCACCCGGAACGGCCGCACACTCTCCTGACAAGAGTGTCTCTGCTGCATAGAGATACATGCAATCGACCAGCTCCTGTCAGGAGAGTGTGCGGCCGTTCCGGGTGATACTACGAGAGACTCGCGTGAGTTACACGCAAGGCACTCGCAAGTGTGACACCGGCCTAATATATAAAGCTGAGTGTATGTGTGTGTGTGTGTGTGTGTGTGTGTGTGTGTGTGTGTGTGTGTGTATGTATGTATGTATGTATGTATGTATGTATGTCCACTAAAGGAATTTGCACCGTCGCATTTACAATCACGAAATATTGCACAGACGCCCCATGTGACCCAGGGAACGTCATAGACTGTTTGGGTGGGAAAATTTAACCCCGTGCTTACCAGTTACTCTACAAAAATCCTGCAGCCATTAAACTGAATGGAACTGGGAGCTGCAGGCTATAAATAGCAACTGTCAGTGGTTGCTGTAGGAACAAAATAAACTGTTAGTATAACAAGCTTATGTGTGAGGTAAAAAGATGTTGGTGGTGAGACGGATAAAGAGAGACAGAGACACAGACAGAGATAACCGGGGAAAGAGACAACCGGCGAAAGAGACAGCCCGGGGAAAGAGACAGCCCGGGGAAAGAGACAGCCCGGGGAAAGAGACAGCCCGGGGAAAGAGACAGCCCGGCGAAAGAGAGAGCCGGGGTAAGAGACAGCCCGGGGAAAGAGACAGCCGGGCAAAGAGACAGCCGGGCAAAGAGACAGATGGGCAAAGAGACAGACGAGCAAAGAGACAGCCGGACAAAGAGACAGCCAGACAAAGAGACAGCCGGACAAAGAGAAAGAGAGTGACAGACAGATACAGAGACTGAGACAGATATACTGATGCAAATACAGACAGAGAGATAAAAACAGACAGACAAGGAAAGAGACAGACAGCGAGACAGACAGACAGTGACACAAAGAGACTGGGAGAGAGACAGAGAGACAGTTACTATCCCGGGCAATGCCCGGGTACTACAGCTAGTATTACAATAAACATTATTTATTTTACAGACTGTTTCTGATCCCTTTTTTGTGAATTGGTCTACAGTAAAATCCTATTTGGATGGATACCTGGGCTTGGTATATTTCTGGTCATATCTTTAAACTCGTCAAGAGCTGGACATGGACTAAAAGGGCCACTTAATATGGTGGTTATAGTGGTCTCTTAAAAAGAGCCACTCCTTGGCTAGGTCCTTCTCGGAGGGATATCTGGCTATTTTCCATGTCGAGGCTTCTAACAGTGGCTCCACGGACCGTTTTGATTTGCATATTTCCTAGAGGGCAATGCACCTAGGATTTCACTGTTGAGCGCTTTGCTGGCTGCCGGCCGTGTTTTCTCTGGCTGCTCTCCCCAAGATCAGTGATTGTTTTGTCTTGTGTACATAAAGCAAACACACAAAAACCTTAAGGATACACAAAGTTTTTGTAACAATGAACACTTTGTCTGTCTGAATCAACAGTATGTTATAGACGTTGCCACTAGAAGAGCGGAACCAGTGGCCGGAAAAGCTACCTGACCTAGTTGATATGTACAACAATATCCCTTCCAGCTCAACGGAATGCACCCCAGCATAACTGATGAGGGCTCGCCCCGGCCGGCTACCGGTGGATCTGGACATGGGGTTGGAAGCCCCGGAAGCACTCCCTTCAACAGCTGAATGGGACACTCAGCGGAGGGTGCAGTACCGACAAATCCAGGAGTACGTTGAAAAGAACTTGAGTCGGAGTCGGGAACAGCAGGAGCAGCGCTTCAATCAGAAGGCGTCTGCTGGTCCTTTCCAGCACAAGCTGGATTATCAGTGGGAGCAAACCCCATATGTCATACAGCCCACAGGATGGGAGAATGGGAAGGCTTACCAGATCAGTCGTGACCAGGGGGGAACTCTGGCCACAGTTTCCCGGGACCATTTAAAGAGGTGCCCACCAGCATTGAGGGTGGCAGCTGAAACTCCGGTTCCCAGACCGGCGGAGAAGGCAAAAGAGGTAATCCACACCATGATGGGTGATTTTCCAGCAGACTGGCCTACACAGAAAGGCGCGGTGATTCTTCCAGTGATATTATTCCCACAACCCGTGGATGAGGAAGTGATGGAAGTAGTCAACCATGAGCCAGTGCCCAGGGATGAACCTGTACCCAGCTCCCCTATGCCTCCGCCTGCCCCACACGATAGCAGGGAGGAGGAACTGATGATTCCCTCTGCCACACTGCCTGTCACCACTGACACCGGGCCCCGGAAGTCCACTCGTCCCAACCTAGGTAGACCCCCACTTAGGTACAGGGAAACTACTCTTTAGGGGGGGGAAATTTGTGTGTGTTGAAAGTACCGTTTGAAAGTGTTAACCAATGATAAGTAAATAATTATCGAAGTTTACCTGATTTCAAACCTGATTGAACCGGTCGTTGCCGGCAGCTGTTGTCCCCGTGGGGACTGTTTACATGTATGCATAGAAACTACCACGGACAAGCCTGAGAACTGGCAGGGCAACCACGAACTTGTGGTTTGTAAATAAAAATGTTTTATGGCTAAACCGTTACCGTCTCCGGAGAGGCTGGTTTGGAGGATGGGCCTGGAGGGAAGTGATGGCCCAGGCCCGCCACTACTGCAACCGGTGGCGATCCTCCGGGGGTTTCAGGGTTTCCCCATGGACGTGGGTCCCCTGAAAAGGACAGAACCCGCTCGGGTAACTTGTGCTGGACTAGGGTCAAGGGGTGCTGCCCATTTGCTTAGGGGCAGCATCAGGGCCAGGTTGCTTGGGTGGGAGAGAGCGGAAGCCGAAACCGTTTAGTAACGTTTAAGAATATGCCTCCCGATGTGGGAAGAAGTTAATATAATTGTAACCTGTTTTACTGTTTATCTTTTCAGTTGTGAAAATAAAACCGGTGATGGACGGGCAGCCCGCGGACGGTCTGCATTTTACTAAGGGGGAATGTGGCGCCCTGGACAAGCCAGGTCGTCACAGAACAACACCAACACACCCCACACTCCCGGTCAGGCACACCGAAGTCAGACAAAAACCCTTGTTGCCTTCCTCCAGGGGCTGATGTTCACACCAGGGGGTGGGCCAGGCGGGTGATCCCACCCACCGAGGAGTTCACAGTCCTGGAGGCGGGAAAAGAGTCAGTTTCAGTTTGAGAGTGAAGTGGCAAAGGAGCAGACAGAAAGTGGTCCGGGTGTGTGGCCCGGACGGATCAGCAAGGTTGGCAGACGGTGGTGACCGCCTGCAGGAGAGGCCTATTGGAGCTAGCCGTAAGGACCGTGGATGGGCGGTGGCCCGGCGGTACCGGACCGGTACGCAAAGAGAAGCCAGCACCATCCGGCAGGGGCTTACGGACCCCGGCAAGGCTAGGAGTCGCCGTGAATTTGCCAAATCCGTTAGCGAAGGGAACCTCCTGGGTTTCCCAGCAGCCAAGTCCCGACAGAAGGCAACAGTCCAACCGAGAGAGGGAAACACAGTCACCGCCAAGGCTAAAGTTCCCAGGGCCAGAGCCTGCGGGCAAAAAGGGCTCCTTCAGCAACCTTCAAGCTGGGGAGCGGGTTACCGGTGGGAACCCATTGGAACCATTACACTACACAGGAGCAGGGAAAGGCAGTCACCATCAACCTGCCGGGAGGAGAAACACCGTAGCCGTCTGTGGGACCCCTCCATCCAGCCGTTTGTTTTACCGGAGACTCTGTGTACATCATTGGCTGAGTGAGTACCACTGTGCCGTGCGGCACAGCGCTGCCCTCGCGACCCTGCACCTCACCAGGCCCCGTAACCCGCCTGCAATCCATCCCTACCCCATCACCGGGCCCCGGGACAACCAACCCCCCTACCCACGGAGGGGAGAACTAACATCCAGGCTGCTCCCTGTCATCGCTCCCGGGATCCCCGTCCAGAGCAGTGGTGGTGTCACCAATCTCACCACAACCGTGGGTGGCGTCACGGACAATCTCAAATCCCCACAATCAATCCCCACCCTTTTCACTCACGGGCGAGGAACGCCGCTCGAGTCCCCGGGATCCGGCCCACCGCTCGAACCACCACCGAGCAGCAGCCGCAGCAGCAGCGGCCGGACCCGAGCAGTGGGAGAGCGCAGCGTCCCCTCCTCCATCCGCGACAAGTGCAGCAAAGCCCAGACAGATGTTAGTGGTAGGGGACTCTATAATTAGGCGGACAGACAAGGTCATTTGTCGCCGAGACCGTGAATGCCGAACAGTGTGTTGTCTGCCGGGTGCTCGGGTTCGGCATATTGCGGATCGGATAGACAGATTGCTGGGTGGGGCTGGGGAAAACCCAGCGGTCATGGTGCACATTGGTACTAATGACAAATTAGAGGCAGGTGGAAGGTCCTTAAAAATGATTACAGGGAACTAGGAGAGAAGCTGAAGTCCAGGACCTCCAAGGTGGTGTTTTCAGAAATACTACCGGTGCCACGAGCGTCACTAGAAAGACAGCGGAAGCTTCGGGAGATAAATACGTGGCTTAGAAATTGGTGCAGGAAGGAAGGGTTTGGGTTCATGGAGAACTGGCCGACTTCTCAGTCGGCTACAGGCTCTACGGTAGGGACGGGCTGCACCTCAATGGGGAAGGTGCAGCTGTGCTGGGGGAGAAAATGGTCAGACGGATGGAGGAGCTTTTAAACTAGGATCTGGGGGGAGGGAGGGTAGTGGAGCAAAAAAGGGGATAGATAGAGCAGATAGAGACAGTGAGATGGTAGGGGTCAATGAAGGATTAGGGGGGGATGGGACATGCAAGGAACGTAGGGAGGCTAGGAGTAATAAAGGTGTTAATAGGATTAAATGTCTACTGGCAAATGCAAGAAGTCTTGCAAACAAAATGAATGAATTGGAGGCTCTTATGTCAACCATGGATTATGATGTGGTGGGCATTACGGAAACCTGGCTGGATGAAAGCCATGACTGGGTGACAAACATACAGGGTTATAGTACATTTAGGAGGGACAGGAAAGACAAAAAAGGTGGTGGGGTGTGTATATTTATCAAATCTAACCTAAAACCTGTGTTGAATGATGACATTGGGGGGAACTGCAACAATGTAGAGTCGGTATGGGTAAATGTACATGGGGAGGAGAATAATGGAAAAATGCTAATTGGAGTTTGCTATAAGCCTCCTAACATACCTGAACAAATAGAGGGTGAAATGCTGGAACAAATTGAAAAGGCAGCTAATAATAATAATCGGGTTCTTATTATGGGGGATTTCAACTTTCCAGACATACAGTGGGACATAGAATCTTCTGGTTGTGCTAAAAGCTGTAAATTCTTATCTACCATTCAAGACCATTTCCTCTCTCAGATGGTAGATAAACCGACGAGGGGAGATAATTTGCTAGATTTGGTCCTGTCAAATAGACCGGATACAATTTCAGATCTACAGGTCCGGGAGCACTTGCGCACCAGCGATCATAATATGGTAAGCTTCAACGTAATATTCAATAGAACATTCCAAAGGGGAAATGCTAAAACCTGGAATTTTAGGAAAGCTGATTTTGTCAAGGGAGCAATTTGCGTTGAAGACTGCTAATGGAGTCCTCATTTGGGATATCCAGAGACGATGCCATATTAGCTGTATATCAGTGCCAATATATATATATCAATGTATATAAGACAAAGAACACAGACATGCTCTCTTTTCAGCCAGCGTCACCAACTGAACTAGTTTAATAAGATAGATCCAATTATACTGTAAGCATGAATAACCTTGAAACTAACAAAGGAGTGCTTTCACTCCCCTATTTCTCCCAGCATTTGTACAATACATCTGTTCATTAAAACATTCTTTCTGTGTGGACACTACTGATAAGAGTTTGTAGCTTCACATTTTGGCTTCATTATCTTTGGTTAACTCCTTCATGACTATACAACTTTGAATTATACTATAGGTCTGTGCAATTGCTACATAGACAGACAGATCATTTTGCATCTACATCTACATTTTGATTAGTTATATACACAGATATTCTTATTACGTTTAAACAAACATACTACAGCTCAGGTGACCTCCACAATTTCAACAAATTAAGGGAAGAGCTTAAATGTGTAGATTGGGACAAAGTCATGGTAACTGGGGATACTGAACATAAATGGGGAAATTTAAGGATATACTGCTAGAGTCCTGTAAAAAACTTATACCCTCCGGTAATAAAATGTCCCGGAATAAAAAGAAACCACTATGGATAAATAAGACTGTACAAAGTATAATAAAACAAAAACAAAGGGCGTTTAAAATCTTGAAGGCTGAGAATACAGAAATAGCATTTCAGGAGTATAAAGATATCAATAGGCAATGCAAAAAAGAAATCAAACAAGCAAAACTAGCTACTGAAAAAAAAAAATCGCCAATGACATTAAAATAAATCCCAAAATCTTTTATAAATACATTAATGCCAAAAGGAAAACAAAGGATAGTATTGGCCCCTTAAAATATAATAACAAGTTAGTTATAGAGGACAAACAAAAGACTGAGATATTAAATAGGCATTTCTCATCTGTGTTCACCAAGGAACTGACTGTACCAGGCATCATTCAACAAGTGAAAAATCAAAGTTCACCACCCGATATAATAAATTTAACACAAGAAGAAGTATGCCTACGTCTGAGTAAATTAAACATTGACAAATCCCCAGTGCCAGATGGCATTCATCCACGAATATTGAGGGAATTGAGCTCCGTAATTGACAGACCACTGTATCTCATCTTTTTAGACTCGCTTGTAACAGGGTTGGTGCCTCAGGATTGCAGGATTGCTGATGTGGTACCGATATTTCAGAAAGGTAAGAGGGTACATCCAGGCAACTACCGTCCAGTAAGCCTGACATCAGTAGTATGCAAAGTTTTTGAGGGCATTTTAAGGGATGACATGCAAAAATATGTTGCAGAAAATAATATAATAACTGACAGACAGCATGGATTCATGAAAGATAAATCGTGTCTAACCAACCTGTTGGGGTTCTATGAGGGGGTAAGTGCAAACCTGGATATTGGTAATGCAGCTGATGGGATTTATTTGGACTTTGCAAAGGCATTTGATACTGTACCACATAATAGCCTTATACTAAAGCTCCAGAAACAAGGACTAGGGGAAACTATATGCAACTGGGTAAGGAATTGGCTAAAAGATAGGAAACAAAGAGTAGTCATAAATGGAACATTCTCTAAATGGGCCATAGTCAGCAGTGGGGTACCGCAGGGATCTGTGCTAGGACCAATTCTTTTTAATCTCTTTATTAATGACCTTGTGGATGGGATTGATAGTAAAGTGTCAGTCTTTGCTGATGACACCAAACTATGTAGGATATTAAAAACTGACCTTGATAGTACAATATTACAAAAAGATCTGGATTAGATGTCAGAATGGGCAGATACTTGGCAAATGAGATTTAAAGTTGATAAATGTAAAGTAATGCACCTAGGATGGAGTAATCCTATTACTGCGTATACATTAAATGGAAGAAAACTCGGGACTACAGAACAGGAGAAGGACTTGGGTATTCTCATTACAAATAAGCTGAGCAGCAGCACTCAATGTCAAGCAGCAGCTGCAAAAGCAAACAAGATTCTAGGGAGTATAAAAAGAGAGATTAGATCCCGTGATCCTAACGTATTGTTACCCCTCTATAAATCACTTGTAAGGCCACATCAGGAATATGGGATTCAGTTTTGGGCTCCACATTTTAAAAAGGACATTCAGAAGTTAGAGTCAGTTCAAAGGCAGGCAACTAGACTACTACAAGGAATGGAAGGCCTCCGATATGATGAAAGGTTGAAAAAGTTATATATGTTTAGCTTAGAAAAAAGACGTCTCAGAGGAGATCTCATTTATATGTATAAATACATGTGTGGTCAATATAAAGGACTGACACATGACTTATTTCTTCCGAAGACAATACTAAGGACCAGGGGGCATTCACTGCGAGTGGAAGAAAAGCGATTCCGACAGCTAAATAGGAAAGGGTTCTTTACAGTTAGAGCAGTCAGACTGTGGAATGCCCTACCACAAGAGGTAGTAATGGCAGATACTATAACAGCTTTCAAAAAAGGGCTGGATGATTTCCTCAGTACACACAACATTGTTGGTTATAAATGACTTTGTGACCAAATGTAGAACTGGTGGAGGAAGGTTGAACTAGATGGACCTAGGTCTTTTTTCAACCTTAGTAACTATGTAACTATGTAACTATGCAACTAGAACTATAGTTCTTTCAAGCTGGAGTTCCTGGCACTTGTATGGGCTGTGACGGAAAGGTTTAAGCACTACCTTGCTGCTGCGAAGTTTACCGTGTACACGGACAATAACCCGTTGACTCACCTGGACATGGCGAAGCTGGGAGCCTTGGAACAGCGATGGGTTGCAAGGTTAGCAAGTTATGATTTTATAATAAAATACCGGGCTGGCCGTAGGAACACTAACGCTTATGCGCTGTCCAGGATGCCCTATCTGTTTGATGACGGGAGAGATGAAAATGACCTGTAAGAGATTGAATTGCCTGCATTCCATCAGCCCACTCCCGGGGAGCAGCCTCAGCCATATGCCCATCAACAAGAAATGACCTGTGATCCATTGCCCCATCACGGTTGGCAGTAGACTTCCAGTAGACTTAGAGATGGAGGTTGAGTTGCATGAAACCTACTTGCCTGGAGCGGATTGGGACTCACGTCGCCAGATCCAGTACAGACAGATTCAGAAGTGCGTTGAAGACAGTCTGAATCAAACTAGACCAGGGAAGGACCACAGCTACTGTCTCCCGAGACCATCTAAAAAGATGTCCAGAGCCCTTACGAGTAGCAGATGAGCCTCAGCCCCAACCTCAAGTGGTGGAAGGAAGGAAGAGAATGATCCGTACTATTCTAGGGGATTTTCCGGAAGATTGGCCTATGCAGAATGGAGCAGTAATAGTCCCTGTGTTAACATTCCCACAACCCGTGGAAGAACCAGAACAGGAAAGGCTTACTGACACTGCACCCACTTCAACATCTAGAATAGCACCTGTACCCTTGCCACGCACACGTAGAGTCCTATCAGCTACACCTAACATTGAGGGCAAGGAACCTGTAGGCGATCTGGCCATGTCACAAGAGGGGGATGAGGGTCTAGAACTGAGAAGGTCGACCTGGGCTAACTTCAGTCAGCCCCCACGAAGGTACAGGGAAGAATGCTAATGGTACCAGTAATATGCGAATGTTATTGCAGCGTGTTAGGTATCTGTGTTTCCTTTTTATTATTTTCTACAGTTTGTTGTTTTTCATATAGAGAAAATGTTAGAAGATAAGTGTTTAATCAACAAGGTTTAAATGAAAAGAGAAAAGCGATCTGATTAACGAGAAGATTTTTATAGTGTGTACCCCGGTGCATGGACTTCGGTTTATTTATGCACTAATATTTTGTAGTAGTAAACATGGACCATGGTCATAGGACTGGTTGTGACCAACACAGACTTGTGTTCTTGTAAATAGTTGTACCTCCTGTGCCCACCAGAGTCGTCTTTTACAACACCCGGGACCTTAACCTGGTCACAGACCCTCAATAGGTATGCAGAGGGTCAGGTTGTTTGGGTGGCGGGTTAACGGGATCCAGGACTGGACTGTCGCAGTAAGAGGCTGCAACGGAGCAGGTTGAGCCCCCGCTACTAGCCAAACCGGTAGCGTTCCACTGTTGAGATAACAAACTCTAAAGTTCAGTAACGTTCATGTACCCAGCTTCCCTAATGTGGGACGTATCTTGTAAATAAAAATGTTCCTTTTTCCATTTTTGCAGTTCTGAAAAAAAAAATAAAACCTCTGATGTCCTGTAGCTCTAGGACGAGCTACGTTTAACCAAGGGGGAATGTGATGCCCCTGGACTATCAGGTCCTCACACGGTATTGTACAATCTGCTCACCCATGCGATATCCACATCCTTCTTGGTTATGGGTCCCCAACTACATGGTGTTGCCTACATCAGCTAATTAAAATCCTAGGTACACTCTGCACCACACCCACCAGACACACCAGTGGACGGCCTGAGTGGAATAGCGTCGCCCACTTGGGGGGTTGGTTAAGGGGAGGTCAGGAGTGTCAGGAGTAGTGGAGTAGTAGGAGAGTGAAGTGTTGAAAGTGAAGGAGAGAGGAGGTCAGGAGCCGGGCTCCTTGGAACATCTAGGTAGCAGATGGTGGTCTGGGCCTAGAAGGAGCTGGACCCCTAGTTGCAGGGGATCATGGCAAGGGGCACGGTACTGTCGAGGAGCACAGCCGGCGGCCTTGCACCATCACCGGGCTTGAGACCTGGGCACGACGGGGTACGTGGACCCTAGATCAGGGAGTAGCTTCAGGCAACCTGACAATTTACTCGATGAGAACAGAGCCTTCAAGATCCACTCTCCACCCACTCCAAAATCAGGGTACTAGCGCAATGAGGGGGATAGGACTTTCCATAAAAACGGTCCAGGAAATTCCAAGCGTGAACCCTGAGAGCAAGCTCCCACAGTAAGCCATACTGGGGAGCGGGACCCGACTAGTTCCATACTACCGGGACCAACAGAGAAGTGAACTTAGTGCCAGGAGGAAGGTCACGGATCACCAGGCAGCACCATTGGGGACGGAACCCGAATTAGCTATTACTAAAATATTATACAGGATAAATCATGCAATGTACAGCGGGTGAAATAAGTATTGAACGCTTCCGCTTCACTAATTTTCTAAGCAAATATATTTCTACCGGTGTTATTGACATGAATTTCTCACCAGGCGTCGGTAACAAGCCATCCAATTCAAATAAGAGAAAAAGGGAAATGTGCACAAATAGCACCAACAACCCAGTATAATAGAGAAAAATAAGGCCTGTATGTTAAAAAAAAAATGCAGAACACTATTTAGAAAATTACAAACCATGTGCAAATAGGTAAATTTATATAAAAGCAATCACATAACTCTTATGACATAAATAAGGCATTAAAAACAATAAAAGCAATGCTTCCTAGCAACCAAAGAAGAATGATAAGGCTAGAAGCAAATGTATAGCAATATGGCAATATATAGCCACAAGAATATCAATGCACTAAAGATATAAGATAAGTGTTTAATCAACAAGGTTTAAATGAAAAGAGAAAAGCTATCTGATTAACGAGAAGATTTTTATAGTGTGTACCCCGGTGCATGGACTTAGTTTTATTAATGCACTAATATTTTGTAGTAGTAAACATGGACCATGGTCATAGGACTGGTTGTGACCAACACAGACTTGTGTTCTTGTAAATAGTTGTACCTCCTGTGCCCACCAGAGTCGTCTTTTACAACACCTGGGACCTTACACTGTGCAGAATTATTAGGCAAATGAGTATTTTGATCACATGATACTTTTTATACATGTTGTCCTACTCCAAGCTGTATATGCTTGAGAGTCAACTACCAATTAAGTAAATCAGGTGATGTGCATCTCTGTAATAAGGAGGGGTGTGGTGTAATGACATTGTGGCGCCCCTGACCTGGTTAGGCACCACAGAATACTGCACCCATGCTGGGATAGTGCTTCCAGGTAATTCCAAAAGGCCAGAATGAGGTGTGTACATACAGATACATAGCAACCAGGTCTCCAACACCTTTAGAGGGGACCCTTGGGTAGCCTCTGAAGAGGTTAGCTTTAAATTCTCAGCAAGGGGTGTAGTGGAGGGGCTGGAAGCTAGGTTACAGAGGCTGTCAAGAAGGAGGAGGAGCAAGCCAGTCTGAGAGCAGTGTACAGAAGTTGCTGAAGGAAGCAGACGTGTGGACATTGTAGTCAGACCCTGCACTTGTGGTAGCTGCTAGCGGGGGAGTACAGTGACCGGAAAGTCAGTTTGAAAGACACCTGAGAAAGAGGCAGTCGAGTACGGGGACTGCTGGTGATTAAGCACGCACAGGGAACAGGTTCCTAGAGTGGACATCCATCTACTGATCTGCTAAACCTGCCGGTGAGGGGACTAGATGTTCCTCACCAAAAATACAGAGTTCGAGCCTCAGCAGCAACTTGGGGACCCATAAGGAGATAGGGCCAGAAGCAATCTCACCTGGTCCACGCTGCCGGCAAACGGGCCAGAAAGGGGAGGAAAGGCAGAAGCGACTTCCCTGGATAAATCCCACGATACTGCATGTCAGGGGTTTTCCGAAACAAAAGAAGTGCTAGGAAGGCGAGTTAACGGCTACCCTCAGTTTGGCCTGAAGGAGTTCCTGGTTCCACCTGGTTTAATCACAGCATCGCCCGGGTACCTCACAAACCAACTAAAAGTGAGTAAACAAGTTGAAAGACATCTGGACTGCGACTGAGTTATTCTGTGACCTTTTGTTCCAGACACCAGAGCCCCTGGGGCAAGCCTCACTCACGGGAGGCCATACCACCAGACTGCAGACACCATCAGCCCCAGACGCTCATTAAACCTGCAGTGGCGGTCACCCATAACCCTGACCGCGAACCGTGAGTGGCGTCACGACTCCCATGTAAATAAATCTGACATACCTGTTGCCAGCGGTAATCAAGTGGAGCCCCTGTGGCATCCCAGAAGGTGGAGTGACGTCCCCGAGGCGACCGCTACAGGTGGGCGACACATTTCTGGCGTCACAAACAGGATAAGGACTAGGCCTGTTTAGATAGGTGGCCGTGCACCTTGGAGGTCCGATCAGAAAATTTAGACCACCGCCATTTTGTTGATGTTAAAAGCGTGCGAAGTTGGAAGCTGCAGCCCCGCGCAAAAGAGAAGGGAACTGCTCACAAAGAGGTGTGGCTGCCACAGAATCCCCGGGGAGCGCTCTGACACAGTGACGGAGGGAAGATGGATGCCGAGGGTGATAATGCCCCCAGCCAGGGTGACGCAGCCCAAGCGATGCCAGGCCCCGGCGCGGTGAACGCAGCAGCGCCTAGCTCAAGTGCGTCGGTCGCAGCTGGGCCGGCTGAAGTCTCCCCGATAATGCCGATCTCCTTACCGTACATCCCAGGGGCGACCTGGCTGCCCCAATATGCTGGCAAAGCAGACACCCTGACCGGGTTCAAGAAGAAGATCAGCACCCTGCTGGACATGTACGCAATGACTGGTAAGCAGAGGGCCGCCGTGGTGCTGGGACAACTGACTGGAGCAGCAGAATTAGAGGCTGAGGCCTGGACCAGTGATGACCGGGGCTCTGTAGAAACCATTTTTGCCAAATTGAAAGCTGCCTTTGAAAACCGCACCGAGGCAGAGCTGAGAATGGGTTTCTATAACTGCCGCCAGAAGCCCCAAGACAGCATAAGAGACTATGCCCTCAGGCTGCAAGCCGCCCTGCGGGCTCTCAAGCTCGTAGACCCTGTCGGTGATCAGGAAGGAAACCGTATGATGACAGAACAGTTCTTGCAGGGCCTGCACTCCCCTGAGGAGAGGAAACAGATGAGGCTGTGGTACCTGGAACATAGTGATGTGGACTTTGCCATTCTGAGAGGCACGGCCGTGAAAGCACTGCTCCTAGCCCCACATTGCTGGCATCGGTGTACAACACAAAGGGTAGACTGTAATCAGGGTATGCTAGAATCTCTTCACCCGTCAAGGCCCCTTTCATTTGTCTGAAGGAGTGTTCTTCTGCTTCTCCCCAGGTGAACGGTGGGCCGGAGGTCTTTCCCTTCTTTGCTTGGCCTACCAGGAGCTGAGACTGAGACTGGGAGAGAAATAGTTACTATCTAGGGCAACACCAGATTGTACAGCTATCACGGCAATCAGCATATTTTTTAACCTGTAGATACAATCTAACAGTCTTATCTATATACCCTAGCAACTAACATATACAGTTATTTAATATTTAAAGGAGCAAGCAGATCAGCAGAGATTAACTCTTGCTAGCCTGCCTATGAATCAGTACACAGCAGATCGATGCCCAAGTCTGCATGTGTTGATCCCAGACACCAGAGAAACCATTGGGCGGAGCATCAGAATCTGCAATGTGAACAGAGCCGTACTCCGCCATGACATTCGGAGAAGTTTATTTTTTCCATTTCTAATCATAAAATATATTTTATTCATTACACTGGATTAGTGAGTTGGCTTCTTATCCTTTTTTGTTTATATACATTAGATACTGCGTATTTCTAATCCCATCCTGTGTGATACACTCCATTGAGCCTTGTGTGTAATCCCAGAGTGTGTTATCCTCTGCTTATCTAATCACAGCAAGTCATACATTCTGCGTATGATACAGCGAATATCGCAAATTAGTCCAAAAAAACAGCTAAAGGCATGACACCCAAATACAATATCAGACAACAAATCCATTACACCAGTAAGACAATGAATACGGGAGAGTCATGCAAAATTGAATATTTTATTGTGATTAATCAAAATAGAAAAATGTTATTAAAACAGAGAATTCCATTGAGAGACAAATTAGATGCTGCTGGGGAAAGCTGACATTTTTACAATTTACTTAAAAAAAGACACCAGGTAATATATAAATTCAATTAGAAAATTTTTATTTTTGTAACAATTCCTTACTACAGAAATTAATTTCCGCGGAAAAATATATATATGTAAACATATAGAGATATAATCCGCCATGCAAATAAAACTATATTAATATGTCACAAATTTACTGTATGTTTAGAAAAATATCATAAATAGAGCAATATAAACTATCACTATATTTAGTACAGTCGTTACATGTAGGTAGAATCAATAAGCAAAATTGTGCCTGCAAGAAGCAAATATAAACCTCAGGTGCCGCACAAAAGTTACACCTCACAAGATCGGTCCAAAAAAATCAAAAACATTAAAGATGGAACCTCAGCAAAAGGCATCACTCCATAATGATAATTGTCACGTAGCTAGGCAAAACCGGCATGGCTCTCAGCTATAATAAATTGCCGGATTTCAATGCTCATGTGAAACAACAGTAATGACAGAATGCTACATCACAGTATATTACTATTCTTAACCAGCCAATGACAATCCATATTATTATGTATGATATACGCAGCGGCAGATTTTATTATTTAACTAATGAGTATAGCTCATAGAAACTGCTGTATTAATTAATATTCATAAAGTGCACCGGCATTCAATCCACATCCACATATTTTTACATATATAATTTTTTTTCCGCGGAAATTAATTTCTGTAGCAAGGAATTGTTACAAAAACAAAAATTTTCTAATTGAATTTATATCTTACCTGGTGTCTTTTTTGAAGTAAATTGTAAAAATGTCAGCTTTCCCCAGCAGCATCTAATTTGTCTCTCAATGGATATCTCTGTTTTAATCACATTTTTCTATTTTGATTAATCACAATAAAATATTCAATTTTGCATGAATCTCCTGTATCCATTGTCTTACTGGTGTAATGGATTTGTTGTTTGGTATGATACAGCGAGCAGTACCAACTTAGTGCCTGTCCGCATGCTGCAGTTTTGTCATAGCCACAAAAATGCCCCCTGTGGCAAAAACAATGCATCTTGTGGCCAAAAAATGCAGAAAAAAAAATCTGTTTTTGACCATGCATTTTTCTATGTGTTTTGTTAACACCAATGGGTGAAAAACGCAGGGAAAATGCAAAAAGCATTGACATGCTCCACATTTGTTGTCACCACAAAACTGCAGACAAAAAAAAGCAACATGCACACAGCAAATCTGAAATTTGGAAAAGCGTGCAGTTTGTGGTGACTAAGGTTTCTCCACAAACTGCACCAAAAACGCAGTAAAAATTGCATTGTGCCCATGGGGCTTAACATTATTTGTGCTGTCAGCCATACTTAATGTCACTATCTATAGGTCAATATCACTTTACAGTCACCAACAAAATGGCTTACATTATGATACTAAACGCCACCCTCCCTTAAGGGCTCGTGCGCACATTGCGTAATATCATGCATTTACGCTGCATTTAGCACTGTAGCGTAAATACATGCGTCCTGCTTCCCCTGCACAATCTATGAAAATTGTGCATAATCCGTGCGCTCGATGCTTTTTTGAACGCAGCGATTTGGATGCTAAAATTTTGACCCAAATCAATGCGTTCAAAAATGCGGTATGTCAATTAACTCGTGCGTTTTGGATGCAGCTCCCACTCTGTTTATGGTGGGGGCAGCATCCATAGCGCATGAAATCGGCATGTTGTTACGTCCGGGTGGTGGAAACACTGGACCGTACACCGGATTCCCCTGGTGAGGCAGCCAGGCCGGTCACCCCGCCAGAGGGCCTTGATGCACGGCAGCCGAAGCACTACTGGTAGCAAGACAGTCCGTATGAGAGCTGGAAAGTAGATGTCCCTGGGAACACAGAGTTCTAGACGGTAGTCCGGGTGACGAGGCTCAGGGTCCGAGGCCGGGTTGTAGGGTCAGGCGGAATCCGGAACCAGCTGAGCGAGAGGACAGGTCATCAAACGGAGCCAGGGACCGGAGACTGGCGGAGCTGAAGAGGTGGTGGAACATCAGCCGAAGTCACCGTCAGGAGTACTGGAACGGACGTGGTCAGGACCGGCTGGCGTGGCAGGACAGGCTCTGCGAGACAGACAGGGGTTAATACTGGGCAAAGCAATACGGGGACCTGAACTCCTAGCTTACTAAACACGTAGAACAGGCCCCGCCCACCAGGAAAGAGAAGCCTAATATACCCTGTACCTGTCTATGTAATATCCTGTTTCTAGGTGCTGGCCCTTTAAGAGAGGGTCAATGACCGCACGCGCGCCCTAATGCGCATGCGCGAGGCCCGTGTGCCAGAAGCCAGTACAGGAAGCGGTGCAGAAGAAGCAGGAGTGCCCGGTAGTGTGTCCTGCGTCGCAGAGGAGTGCCGGGAGCGGGGAGCAGAACACATGGGGGGCGCAGACGAGGGAGAGGAAGCCGGGACCGGAGTGGTGAGCAGGGGACACCATCGGGAACCGGAGAGCGGGGCACGAGAAACGGGGAGCGGGCCACGGGGACCGGAGAGCGGGGCACGGGAACCGGGAAGCGTGACAGTACCCCCTCCCCCACGCCCCCCTCCTCGCAACCGGGACAGGAAGGCACGTATCAGAGGAGTGCCAACATTCTTCCGGGGCTCCCAGGACCTATCCTCAGGGCCATAACCCGCCCAGTCCACCAGGAAGTATCGCCGACCTCGCACGGTCTTCATGGCCACGATATCCCTTACCGCATAGATGTCATCATCAGCGATGGGAGGAGGAGCAGTACTGGCACCAGCGGAGAAGGGACCAAGGACAACAGGCTTGAGCAAGGAGACATGGAAGGAGTTGGGTATCCGCATCGTGGCCGGGAGCTGCAGCTTGTAGGAGACTGCATTGATCTTGCTGATGACTTTAAACGGCCCGATGTAACGAGGACCCAACTTGTACGATGGTAGCTTCAATCGGACATATTTGGAGGCAAGCCAGACCAGATCACCTGGAGAGAAACACGGGGGATCCAGGCGCCTCTTGTTCGCATGTCTCTTCATCTGCAAGGAAGCACGCTCTAGGGAAGTCTTGACAGAGTTCCATATAGCTGAGAAGTCCCGGACTAGAGCATCTGCAGCAGGGACATCTGAAGCCGAGGATACTGGTAACGGGACGGAAGGCTGAAGTCCGTAAACGACCTGGAAGGGAGAGCTGGAGGTGGACTCGCTGATGTGCTGGTTATGGGAGAATTCAGCCCAAGGAAGGAGCGTGGACCAATCGTCGTGATGGATGTTGACGTAGTGGCGCAGGAAGGAGGTCAGGATCTGATTGACTCGTTCCACTTGGCCATTCGACTGAGGGTGGTAGGCCGAAGAAAAGTCCAGGGATACTCCCACATGTTTGCAGAGGGCCCTCCAGAAGCGCGAGGTAAACTGAGTTCCTCTGTCAGACAAAATGTGTGCAGGAAAGCCATGCAATCGGAATATGTGTTGTATGAAGGAGTCAGCGAGCTCCTGGGCAGAGGGCAGCCCGCCCATGGGAACGAAGTGAGCCATCTTTGAGAAACGGTCCACCACAACCCATATGACCGTGTGTCCGGAGGACAAGGGTAAGTCCGTAATAAAGTCCATTGCAATGTGTTGCCACGGAACGGAGGGAATGGGCAGAGGCACAAGACGACCATATGGCAGGTGCTTGGGCGTCTTGTTCCGGGCACAGGATGGGCAGGCTGAGACGAAGGTTGCGACGTCTTTACGGAGGGAGGGCCACCAATAGTGACGGACAATCATACTCCAAGTCTTCTTCTGACCAGCATGGCCGGAGATTTTTGAGGCATGACCCCAGTGTAGGACTCTTTGTTTGTCAGTATCTGAGACATAGGTCTTCCCAGGGGGTATCTGAGCCAGAGTGACAGGGGCCACCGGAATAACTTTACTGGGCTGATGATGGGCTGGAACGTCTCCTCCTCCTGCTCCACGGGCACGAAGGACCTAGACAAGGCGTCTGCCCGCACGTTCTTATCCGCGGGCCGAAAATGGAGTTGGAAATCAAACCGAGCAAAAAACAAGGACCAGCGGGCTTGTCGCGGGTTCAGTCTTTGGGCTGACCGTAGGTACTCCAGGTTCTTGTGGTCCGTGTAGATGATCACAGGGTATACTGCTCCCTCCAGGAGGTAGCGCCATTCCTCCAAGGCCAGCTTGATGGCCAGTAGCTCTCGATCACCGATGGTGTAGTTGTGTTCGGGTGCCGAGAAGCTCTTGGAGAAGAATCCGCAAGTGACCATCTTCCCGGTGGAGGATTTCTTCATTAGCACTGCCCCGGCCCCTGAGGAGGAGGCATCCACCTCCAAGGTGAACTGTCGCTTCAATTCAGGGCGATGGAGAACCGGGGAAGAGGCAAACGCCTGTTTCAAAGAGCAGAATCAGGTGGCCAGTCCTTAGGATTAGCTCCCTTCTTGGTCAAGGCAGAGAGGGGCGCAGTCAGGGCGAGAAGTGCGGGATGAATTGACGATAATAGTTAGCAAAGCCGAAGAAGCGTTGGATGGCCTTCAGTCCGGAAGGAGGAGGCCAGTTGAGGAAGGAAGACACTTTCTCTGGGTCCATCTGCAGGCCAGTGTCAGAGATTACATAACCCAGGAAGGGAAGAGACGACTTTTCAAAGACGCACTTCTCGTACTTGGCGTACAGACGGTTTTCTCTAAGCCTCTGGAGTACTAGCTGCATGTTCTCTCTGTGGGTCTGTAGGTCCGGAGAGAAGACCAGGATGTCGTCCAGATACACCACGACACAGACATAGAGGAGGTCTCTGAACACGTCGTTCACCAGTTCTTGGAAGACTGCCGGAGCATTACACAGACCAAAGGGCATTACACAATACTCGTAGTGACCATCCCGAGTGTTGAATGCGGTCTTCCATTCGTCTCCAGAGCGAATGCGAACCAGGTTATAGGCACCACGGAGATCCAACTTGGTGAATACACGAGCTCCTCGGAGCCGATCGAATAGTTCGGAGATGAGCGGCAGAGGGTATTTATTCTTCACGGTGATCTGGTTTAATCCCCGGTAGTCAATGCAGGGGCGCAGATCACCTTCCTTCTTCTTCACGTAGAAAAAACCTGCTCCGGCAGGGGACGAAGATTTCCGAATGAACCCCTTTGCCAGGCTCTCAGTGATATAGGCAGACATGGCCCGTGTTTCAGCAGGGGACAAGGGGTATATCCTTCCTCTAGGAGGTGTAGTTCCCGGCAGTAAGTCGATGGCACAGTCGTAGGGACGATGAGGTGGTAGTACCTCTGACTTCTTTTTATCAAAAACGTCCGTGAAGGACCAGTAGGCAGAAGGCAGTCCTGGTAGAGACTCTGGAACCGGAGGTCGTTGGATGGGCTGTATGGATTTCAGGCATCTCTCGTGACACGAGGAACCCCATCGGGTAATTTCACCTGTACTCCAGCTGACCGACGGTTCGTGTGCCCGTAACCATGGGAGTCCCAGCAGGATCTGATGTGACATGCGCGGGAGGACGTAGAAGGTGATTTTCTCGGTGTGCAGGGCACCGATCCATAATTCCACAGGCTTGGTGATCAACGAGACGGTGTCAGAGAGGGGTCTCCCATCTACAGAGGCGATCACCAGCGGTTTTTCTAGTGGGAGAACAAGCACCTGGTACTTATCCACCGTAGCCTGCTGGATGAAGTTGCCTGCTGCTCCGGAATCGAGATACGCCTCTGCCGTGAACCGGGTCTCTTCTGTAGTCACTTGAACAGTCCATGTAACGGAGTCTGAGAGAGTCCCAGCACCTAGGGTGGCCTCTCCAACCAAGCCTAGGCTTTGGAGTTTCCCGGCTTCTCGGGACAGGAGCGTAGCAGGTGTGTGCCATCTCCGCAGTAGAAGCAGGGAGCCTTTGCTAGTCCTTCTGCTCGGCGTTGCTCAGACTGCCTCAAGCGGTCGATCTGCATGGGCTCGTGGGCAGAAGCGCCAGATGACGCCGACTGGGGAGTGGTGGACTTCAGTGGTGGGGAGGAGTGCCGTATCGGACGCCTCTCGCGGGACACCTCTTTGGATCGTTCCTGAAAGGGAAGATCCACTCGGGTCACTAGAGCGATCAGGGCATCCAGGGTGAAAGGCACGTCACGACCAGCCAGCTCATCCTTAATACGGCCCGAGAGTCCCTCCCAGAAGGCGGCGGTTAGGGCCTCATTGTCCCACCCTAATTCTGAGCTCAAGGTGCGGAAGGGAATGGCATACTGGCCGACCGTCAAAGTCCCCTGACGTAGCCTGAGGAGCGATGAGGCGGACACGGAGGCGCGTCCGGGTTCGTCAAAGGTAATACGAAAAGCCTGCAGGAATTCCTGGATGTTGGTGGTTACCGGATCCTTCTTCTCCCACAAGGGGCTCATCCAGGCCAGTGCCTCTCCCTCTAGATGGGACATCACAAACGCGACCTTGGCTTGGTCAGAGGCAAAAAGGTGCGGCAGCAGCTTGAAATGGAGGGAGCACTGATTTATGAATCCCCTGCAGGTCTTGGGATCTCCGGCGTACCGGGGTAGTGAGGCCAAACGGAGTTTGGAAGTATCCGAGGAGGCTGCCACGGGAGCTGCGGACGTGGATTGAGTCGCCAGAGACGTGGCAGTCGCTTGCAGCGTATTCAGGCGGGTGTCCACGGATGTCATGAAGGCAAACATATCGGATTGGGTCTCACGTTGTCTTCCGAGTTCCTGCTGCAATCCAGCCAGCTGGGATGCTAGTGCTTCGGCGGGATCCATGGCCTGTTCTAGCTGTTACGTCCGGGTGGTGGAAACACTGGACCGTACACCGGATTCCCCTGGTGAGGCAGCCAGGCCGGTCACCCCGCCAGAGGGCCTTGATGCACGGCAGCCGAAGCACTACTGGTAGCAAGACAGTCCGTATGAGAGCTGGAAAGTAGATGTCCCTGGGAACACAGAGTTCTAGACGGTAGTCCGGGTGACGAGGCTCAGGGTCCGAGGCCGGGTTGTAGGGTCAGGCGGAATCCGGAACCAGCTGAGCGAGAGGACAGGTCATCAAACGGAGCCAGGGACCGGAGACTGGCGGAGCTGAAGAGGTGGTGGAACATCAGCCCAAGTCACCGTCAGGAGTACTGGAACGGACGTGGTCAGGACCGGCTGGCATGGCAGGACAGGCTCTGCGAGACAGACAGGGGTTAATACTGGGCAAAGCAATACGGGGACCTGAACTCCTAGCTTACTAAACACGTAGAACAGGCCCCGCCCACCAGGAAAGAGAAGCCTAATATACCCTGTACCTGTCTATGCAATATCCTGTGTCTAGGTGCTGGCCCTTTAAGAGAGGGTCAATGACCGCGCGCGCGCCCTAATGCGCATGCGCGAGGCCCGTGTGCCAGAAGCCAGTACAGGAAGCGGTGCAGAAGAAGCAGGAGTGCTCGGCAGTGTGACCTGCGTCGCAGAGGAGCGCCGGGAGCGGGGAGCAGGACACATGGGGGGTGCAGGCGAGGGAGAGGAAGCCGGGACCGGAGTGGTGAGCAGGGGACGCCGTCGGGAACCGGAGAGTGGGGCACGGGAACCGGGGAGCGGGCCACGGGGACCAGAGAGCGGGGCACGGGAACCGGGAAGCGTGACACATGTAATCTACAGACACACTGCATCCATTATGCGGTGTTTCTGAAGCGATTTGAAGCGCACATGCGCTGTCAAATCGCTGCAGAAATTTCGGCATGTACGTGCGCACGAGCCCTTATCCTTTTGCAGATGCCCAGATGGTTAGGAGAGTTATGATTTCAGACACATGTGAGCACATCCAGCCCACATTTACTACAGTTATAATACAAGATGGCAGTACAATAGGTTTTCATGGCAAATTTCTGTAGCTGCTCCCCGTAGTTTTCAAAAGTGGAAAATATAAAAAAAAATAATTAATATTTTACTCCATTAAATGACTAAAAAACACCAAAAACCTGAGCTGAAACAATGTTCAGTAAACATGCAACATTAAGCATGTGAATTGCAGCCTTAAGACTAGAAAAAAAACAGAGAAAAAATGTAGGAAAAATACCCTGACTATAAATAAATAAATTGCAAGTGCTTGATAACAGGGTACTTAGTGTATACATTTTTGTAAAAAGCTGTCTCACCTCGTCACGGTGTACCCATCTGAGACAGTCCCTAACCTACTGAAGTTAAAAACATTATCAATACCTGACTTGTGTCATGTCAAACTCCAATATGAATGGTGGCAAGTGGTCAGCTGTGTCCCAGATTAAATACACAGCAAAGTGAGACGCAATTAGTTGTTCAGTCTCAGTATCAGGAGGGCTGCGCCCCCAACTTACAATAAAGCAAGATAACATACAAAAAACACCAAAAACCTGAGCTGAGACAATGTTCAGTAAACATGCAACATTAAGCATAACCTTGATAACAGGGTACTTTATTTATTTATAATCAGGGTATTTTTCCTACATTTTTTCTCTTTGTTTTTTTTCCATTAAATGAATGCTGATATTAAAAAAAAAAAAAGTTAATAGTTTACATTTTTTTGAATTGTTGAAAACAGTTTTTTTGGGGGATGATTCCTTCCCTTAAAAGCCAAAATGTTTTGTACTCCAAAATGGTACCATGAAAGGCTTCCACCAAGTCCATAAAATCAAGCCCTCACTTAGGTCCATCATTTTGCAGCAGAAATAGTTTCCACATTGCAGACAGGAGAAAGGCGCTGTAAAAATGACGTTACCTCTTCCAATTTAAAATCTGCGCGCTCCCAAATCCTAATGGCCCCATCCATTCTGAGCCACAATATGCTTAAACCGGCATTAATGTAGCAGGGAGAGCTCACTTATCAATTTACATGGTGTGTGCCACCAGAAGCTCAAGCTTGGCACAATGATTTGGGCACTGAAAAGGTATATTTGAAATTTTCATTGTAATATCAGCTGGGAGCTGGAAAACACTTGTGGATTAAAAACAGTTACAATGGTTATTCAGAGGGGTGTAATTTCCAAAATGGGGTTGCTTGTATAGGGCATGTCAGTGTATTACTGGATGCACCCTGACTGCTATGCCCGGGCAGTAAGGAGTTAAGGATCCTCTCATGTCCGATTTTACCTCCCCCTCCCTTCTGGGGTTGTTGGCTAATGGGAAGGTTCCCATAATCCCACTCTTTTCCCCTATAAATAGTCCCCTCTTCCTGTCTCTCCTCACCTTGTGAGATCCAGACGCTGCCGGTGAGAGATGGCTGACATGCTGGATCAGGCTGTCAGGGACAGAATCAGGAGGGAGGGGGACGTATGGCTTGCTGCTATTCTGGGTGAGCAGCTTTTCCCTCCTCCTGAGGCTCAGACGCAGACTCCGGGCGGCAGGCGGCTGCTTGTCTAATCCGCCCTCCGGAGCGTCTGAGTCCCTCGGGTAATGATTCTAGCGAGTGCGCCCCGCGCTGGAACGCCCACCCGCCCGACCCCACCATTACACGCGGCAGCCGCAAGCCTCACCTGTCCTACAGGCAAAGATGCACCACCTGCATTAGTAACGCAAATCCCTGCACACCAGGCATCACGCGTACCCCCATCCCTGCTACACCGGCCTACCCCTCCGGTTTTTATAACGGCCAATCCCACTGTCATGGGAGGCCGTAATAGCTGCAGCTCCTCCTCAGCAGGGGAGTCTGCTGTTAGTATGCAGTCCTCATGATCCACCACCTTCCCTCCTCTGTCACCACACTGCAGTACTTTAGAATTGTGCAGTGTGGGGGCTGCTGCCCCAGTCAATGCCATGCTATCCCCCAAATTGCTCCACAGACCACTGACCTGAGGGGGGGATGGCTTTGCCTCCTGCAGCAGCAGTGGTGATGGCTTTGCCCCCTGCAGTTCCTGCGGTGATGGCTTTGCCTCATGTGGTTCCTGCGGTGATGGCTTTGCCTCCTGCGGCTCCTGTGGTGATGGCATTGCCTCCGGCAGCACCTGCAATGATGGCTTCGCCTCCTGCAGCACCAGCAGTGATGGCTTTGCCCCCTGAGGTGCAGATCGTACCCCAGGTCCTCCATGTTTATGCAGCAGTGGGTGCTGGAAGCACGGCCCGCGGTAGGCGCCGCCACGGGCGTGGAAACCGCTCCGCTGCCTCCGCCTCCTCTTCATCACATTCTTGCAGCCCATATAGGCGCAGTCGTCCTAGTAGGGATCATGATCGTCGCTCTGCCTATTACGAGCATTGATCCAGGTCCTCTCGCAGAAGCCGTCGGTCCCGCTCATCTAGATGGCGTTCGCCATCAACCACGGCTGACTCATCTGACGAGTCTAGGATGTCCAGCAGGCACTCTCGTCGCAGGTCACGCCGTCAGAGAGATGCCGATCCCTATGTAGTCCAACAACATGCTGCCGAATCGGTGGCAGGTTCCACAGATACCTGTTAATCCCACGGATGCTCCAGTGGTCGGTGAGTACAATTATTCTGGGGCTTGAGGAGGTACCGATACTACAGCTATGTCATTAAAAACACTGTTATCTCATTTAAATACCACGGGTAATAAAATATTGCTTAATCCTTTATTACTGGGAAGTCAACCCGAGAAGAGATATGAGACCCTCCTAGGGCTGATATACATAAGGATACATTATTTTGTGGTATCTCCCCCTTGGGCTCTCACCTTGATCCAGAGACCGTTAATAAAATATGGGCTAATATGGGATTATATTGACATTTGGTCGCTTGTTTCTACGGATCATTTCATGGTCGACAAGGAACGACGTACTGCCGATCGGCCTTTTGACAAAAAAACCTAGGCTCGCCAAAACTATTAATAATTGGTTGCATTGCAAGCCTTTTTTGTTTTGGGATGTATCATGGGTCAGAAACACCTTGAACTTTGTTCCGAGCTTTTTATATACGTCGATTCCATATATAACGTGTACAAAGCGCACAGCAGGTCTGCGTGGTGGCGCTACGACGAAGATTTCAGGCGTCGATTGGCCCTACAACCCAAATTAGGGTGGGGGGGTCAAAGCTACGGATTCCTGGTTGCGTTTCATGATGACTCCTAAAGCCCCCTTTCATGCCGCGGCCCCTGGCAACTCTGCCGGTTCCGATTTCAGTGGCCATGCGTAGACCCGGCACATGTTGGCTATTTAATGAAGGGCACTGCCGATTCTTTGGTCTCTGCAGATATAAGCATGAATGCTCTACTTGCGGAGGCCCCAATGCCGCAGCAAAATGCTCCTGCCCTTCCGCAAAATTGCCATCAAAGTCGTCAAATCCAATCGAAAATCGAGACCCCAGCGAGCGTACTCGCGATGGGGCCGTGGCTCGATCGGTACCCCAATAAGGAGGCGGCGGCGCAGCTGTGTTTCGGCTTCACTTTTGGATTCTTTATCCCTTTTAACCTTAACAGACAACCCCTTTTTGCCCGGAATCTGAAGTCTGCGACGGAACTTCATGATGTTTTGCTTGACAAGCTAAACAGTGAGTTAGAAAAGGGCAGGTTTAAAGTACCTTTTAATTCACTACCTTTTTTCAACCTACGTGTGTCTCCGCTCGGGGTCATACCAAAAAAAAGAACCTGGAAAATTCCGTTTAATTCACCACCTGTCTCACCCGAAAGGTTCTTCCGTCAATGATGGTATACTTGAGTCGGATGTGTCGGTTACATACGTATCTTTCAACAGAGCTGTTGCTTTAGTTAGGCAAGCCGGGGGTGCTGATGGTCAAGTCAGACATTGAGTCAGCTTTTCGCCTTCTTCCGGTCCACCTGGATTGCTACCATTTGTTGGGATGTTTTGTAGACGGTTTTTATTACTACGATACGTGCCTTCCTATGGGCTGCTTAATCTCATGTTCCTATTTTGAGCTTTTCAGTTCTTTCTTGGAATGGGTGGTAAAAGTTGAATCCCGGTCTCAAGCTGTCATTCATTATCTTGATGACTTCATGTTTGTTGGCTCCAAAGATTCCAACCATTGCCAATTTTTATTGGATAAGTTTTGCAGTTTGATGTGCAGATTTGGTGCTCCATTGTCAAAGGACAAAACAGTTGGTCATTCCCCAGTTCTTTCTTTTCTTGGTATAGAGATTGATTCCAACGCGATGGTTTTCCGTCTCCCAGATGACAAGGTGTTGAAGCTGCGCTCACTGATCATGGGGTTTTGTTCTGTCTGTAGCGTGACCCTCCGTCAGATGCAATCTTTGCTGGGCCTTCTAGTATTCGCCTGTCGTATCATGCCAAAGGGACGAGTATTTTCCCGCAGATTATCCCTTGCTACAAAGGACGTTCGACTACAGCGGGCTATATACGCTATATACGCTGCGACATCGCTCAAGCGAACTCGTCGGGGTCACGGATGCCGTTGCGTGTGACACCTTTGACTGATTTTGCATTGTTGCAAAAACGTGCAAAATCATTCATCGGTGACATGGGGGTCCATTCTCAAATATCGTTGCTGCAGCAGTAAAGATGTTGTTCCTCGTTCCTGCGACAGCACCCATCGGTACGTGTGACGCTGCAGGAGCGAGGCTCCTCTCCTTACCTGCCACACGCCAGCAATGAGGAAGGAAGAAGGTGGGCGGGATGTTCGTCTCGCTCATCTCCGTCCCTCCGCTTCTATTGGACGGCGGTTCAGTGACGCAGCTGTGACGTCGCTGTGACGCTGAACGAACCGCCCCCTTAGAAAGGAGGCAGTTCGCCGGTCACAGCGACGTCGCAGGGCTGGTAAGTAGTGTGACGGGTGTGGGCGATGTTGTGCGCCACGGGCAGCGATTTGCCCATGTCGCACAACCGATTGGGGAGGGTACCCACGCTAGCGATATCGGTCACGATATCGCAGCGTGTAAAGCGGTCTTACCTCATCATCGTATCAGGATTACCTCCCGCCTAAGGGCTGATTTGTTTATTTGGAATGATTTCCTTTCCAGGTACAACGTTCAAACTTGTTTTCAGGATAACTTTGTCTCCAATAAAGAACTATCACTCTTTTCCGACGCATCTGGATTGTTGGGTTTTGGCGTTATTTTTGGTGATCAATGGTGCGCCGAGCATTGGCCTCAGTCCTGGCACGCCAATGGTTTAGTGTCCAATCTAACTCTCCTTGAGTTATTCCCAATTGTGACAGCTGTTTTGATTTGGGGCTCGTCCTTCAAAAATAAGCGGATCTTATTCTGGACAGACAACATGAATGTGGTGCATTCGATTAATCATCTGACTTCATCCTCTATGCCAGTTATAAAATATCTTAGATTTCTAGTTTTGAAATGTTTGGAGCTCAACATTTGGTTCAGGGCTCGCCATGTTCCTGGCAGGTGTAACACTATCGCTGATTCTCTCTCCCATTTTCAATTTCAGAAATTCTGGCAGCTCTGTCCTCGCGCCAAAAGAGAGGGAATATCGTGCCCACACAGCATGTGGGATCTGTTGGAATGCAGCTGATGCCATTGGTGACATCTTCAGTGGCCCCGAGGACATAGCTCGTTTATGGTAAGGCATGGGCGGAATGGTTAGTTTTTGCAGCAAGTCACCTGGTGGCTACATCTGACTCTGCCAGATTGGATGTTACCTGCCAGTACCTGTTTCACCTGTATAATGAGGGGTTTTCCTGCGCGGTTGCTCGGAACCGGCTGTCTGGCCTTGCTTTCCATCTCAAACTACGAGGTTAGTTGGACATTACTAAGTTTTTTTTTATAGTCCAACTGGTCCCACTGGTGCCAAGCAAGGTCCACCACCTCTACATTCTACCCCCCACTGCCCATTTTTGCTATGCTATTTTTATAGCAAACAGTGCTGACACTTTGTGGCATACAAAAAGTGTCTGCTATAAAAACTTAGTGTCCCACTGGTGCCAAGCAAGGTCTACCACCTCTGCATTCTACCCCCCTGCCCATTTTTGCTACGCTCTTTATATAGCAAACAGTGTTGACAGTGTCTCCGCCTCACAGTGCATGCAGAAGCACTCACACCAGCCTGCTGCCATTGCTGAGCTAGCTTGGCACTGCTGGTAGTCCGATCCCGCAGCTGAAACAGTTTTAAGATACGGTCCTGGCGTTTGTTGGTCCTTCTTGGGCGCCCTGGAGCCTTTTTGGTAACAATGTAAGCTCTCTCCTTGAAGTTCTTGATGATGCGATAGATTGTTGACTGAGGTGCAATCTTTGTAGCTGCGATACTTTTCCCTGCTGGACATTTTTGTGCAGAGCAATGATGGCTGCACCTGTTTCTTTAGAGATAACCATGGTTAACTGAAGAGAAACAATGATACCATGCACCAGCCTCCTTTTAAAATGTCCAGTGGTGTCATTCTTACTTAATCATGACTGATTGATCGCCAGCCCTGTCCTCATCAACACCCATACCTGTGTTAATGGAACAATCACTAAAACAATGTTAGCTGCCCCTTTTAAGGCAGGAATGCAATGATGTTGAAATGTGTTTTGAGGGTTAAAGTTCATTTTCTTAGCCAATATTGACTTTGCAAGTAATTGCTGTTAAGCTGATCACTCTTTATGACATTCTGGAGTACATGCAAATTGCCATTAGAAAAACGTAAGCAGTAGACTTTGTAAAAATTAATATTTGTAGCATTCTCAAAACTTATCCCCCCAAAAAATAAAAAATATTATTAATAATAATAATAATAATTAAAAAAAAACGATCCCACCCATATATAAACAATTCTATATCCCTCTCATTTCCAAAAAAAGTCTTCATCTTGAACCGTGTGGTACTATAAAGATGATAATCAAATAAATTGGTCCTAGATCACATGTAAAGAAGATCAATATACTAGAATAAAAGAGAATAAATAAAATTTAATAACAAATCATAGTTCACAATAAAAATAAGACAATTAAAAACACAGACGAACCCCTTCCCTCCTCACCCAATGATAAAATACCGACCAAACTAAATATAAATATAAAGAGTTATAGAAATGCGCCAACAAACCCCATTGTTTCATTGAGACCTTGGGGGCTGAGAGTATCTAATCTAAAAATCAATCTACTTTCGGTTCTTGCCAGAATTTTGCCCAGATCTCCTCCCCTAATGCCCAGGACCACTTGATCAATAGCCTTAACTCTGAAAAGGCTCGAATTGCTATTGTGGAATTTTTTAAAATGCCTGGCTAAGATTTTCAGCCTGGCCACTTCTGTATTTTTAGCTTTTTCTTTGTCTGTACAATGCACTCTAACTTTAAGTTCACGAGTGGTGAGCCGTTCATATAATATTTTTGCAGGGACACTCTCCCAGATAAATGACCCCTTTTGAAGACCAAGAAACATGTTTCCTGATACAAAACTTTTTAGATCCATCGAAGTTTGAAAATGTCTTTGATATGCTCTGTTGTTTTGGGGGATTACCTGATATATCTCCAAATTCTTGTTTATATAATATTTTCCTTACACTGTGTGACCAAAAAATGTTTTGCACTTTTTGTTATGTATGTTTTGTTTGTTTTTTTTGTGTTTTTTTTTCTTGGAGTATTCTGTTAGGCTGCTTTCACACATCAGTTTTTGGCCATCAGGCACAATCCAGCAAAAAAACTGATGCGACGGATCCGGCGAAAAAACTGATCAGTTGCATCAGTTTTTTCCATCAGTTCCTTCAGTTTTTTAACAGATCCGTTGTGATACTGAGCATGCTCAGTTCAAAAAACGGATCCGGCGGCCGTAATCCGGTTTTTGCCGTATTACGCCGGATCCGGTGTCCATAGGCTTCCATTATAAAACATGCTGTACGGCGCCGGATCCGGCGCGATACGGTTTTTCGCCGGAAACAAAAAACGTTCACCTCAACATTCCATCCGGCCGCCGGACAAGCAAATTTTGCCTGATCCGGCGAAAGCCGGATAGAACGCAAGACCATCCGGCGCAATCCGGTGCTAATAGAAGTCTACGGGGGAAAAAACACATCCGGCGTCAACAGACGCCGGCTGCGTTTTGTCATGTTTCTGCCGGATTGCGACTGATGGCCAAAAACTGATGTGTGAAAGCAGCCTAAGTGTCATCCTGGGTTGGCTATTATGTATGGTCCAATATACTATCGTTGACCATTGTTTTATCCCATTTTTTTATATCATTTACCACCCCAGGAGCTTTCAGTTATCTGGTTGTCCCTAGGGACCGTATTAGTCTTTTAATGTATTTTTATTAAAAGTTATATTTTAGTCATTTGCTTTTTTCCCAATAATCCTGTATGATTTATGTGACCTATACCTTGGTATTTGTGCTATTCTAACTAATTTAGTCTGAGAGATATGGCAGGCTTCCTCTCATGGGCTTCAATATGAAGCCAGTGGCTGACTGAGGTGAGAGATGTTTTATCTGAAAAAAAATTCTCCCAAAAGATATATACTTCATCCTATGGAGCAGCATTTAGAGAAGTAACACAGGTCTATAGAGATCAAATAGATTCATGGTGGGAGGTGCAGTCCCTAGAAAGCTATTTAAGGGCGGGCATTGTTCCACATGACTATACAGTACAGTGGTACCTCACTTAACGAGTAACCCACTGAACGAGTATTTCGCTGTACAAGAAATGCTTTCTGTAAATTTGTAACCCGCTTTATGAGAAATCTTTGCTGTACGAGCGAAATTCTCACCGCACACACTTCCGGTTTCGTCCATCCACCACACTCTGACCCACACTTGCAGTCCACATAAACACACACATGCATGCACAAACACACACAAACACACACAAGCACGCACAAACACACACAAACACACACACATGCACACACATACATACAGTATTATGCTCACCTTACCTTCCGTTCCACTGCCGGTCTCATGGTTCTTGTAGTTCCCGGGTACATCGCGACGTCCTCGCGGCGAACTACAAGACCCAGGAGGCCGGCGATGGAACAGAAGGTAAGGTGAGCATATAATATAACGTAATATGTTTACCTTCCGTTTCATCGCCGGCCTCCTGGGTGCTGTAGTGCGCCGCTGTGTTCCAGTCCACGCTGTGTATCGGCATCCATAGCGACGAGGGAGGAACTTCCTGTCACCGCTAATGAAAGGCAGAGCGCTGGCCAATCAGAGGCAAGCGGCTCTGCCTTTGACGTCAGCGCTCTGGCCAGGAAGTTCCTGCCTCGTCGTTATGGTAACGCGATACACAGCCCGGCCCCGTACCAGAGAACAGCAAGTCCCAGCAGACCGGCGATGGAACGGAAGGTAAGGTGAGCATATAATATGTGTGCGTGCATGTGTGTTTGTGTGACTTTGTGTGAGTTTGTGTGTGTTTGTGTGTCGCCAGGGGTTAAGGGGATACCCAGAACCGGGCCAAGGGGTCGCTTCTGGAAAGGGGATCACGGTGTCGTGACCCGGTCTGTGCTCCCTGGTTCCACAATAAAAAGGGGGGTTATGTTCGTGACGCCACCCGTGGAATGTGATCAGAGATGACCACCGCTGCTGCAGAACCTCCGGGGGTGATGGGAAGCAGCTTAAGATGGGACGGCTCCCCACGGGTAGAGCCTTTTCCCCGGGGCAGTGTGTTAGTCTATGGGGGGGGAGCAGGACACGAGCACAATAAACAGGCAGACTCACGGTTTTGCAGTTTCTTTGTCCTTTACTGTAGATGGCATTCAGCAGAGTACTGTCCACGGAGTCTGTGAGGGGTTCAGGGTTTCTCCCACCCAGCCGGGCCGTTTTGGCTTCCTTGCCTGCACTGTGTGTCTGTGGCCCTGCTGCTGCGTGAACTATGCAGCTGGCTCTGTGCTCCTCGGTACCGACCTGACAGGCAACTCGAGTCCTTACTAGTATGTTCCTGAACTCTGCGCTTGTTGCTTGTGTCTGTGGTACAGGTGAAAGATCTGGAATCTTCACTTCTCTGGTGGTAACTGTGCAGCATGTAACCTGCAGTCTCGGATCCAGCATCCGTTCTGTGTGCTCCACTGGGGATGAGCTCTGCAATGCTCTGTCTCCCAGGAATGTTCCCCTGTGTACGCTTTCTCCTTTCCTCAGACCCTCAGCTAGGCCTGGAATTGGTCAGTGGATCCTGAGGTGAGCTAAAGCCAGCTTCCAACCTACAGATCCTGTCTCCTCAGTGCTCTGCACTGAACTTCCAAACTGAAACTACTTCTGACCATTTCCTCCCCCCCCCACCAGAATATACAGGGAAGCAGCTTGGTCTCCCCCTTCTGGCCAGGAGGTCTTGGTGTTGTGTGTGGGGAGTTAACCCTCTGTGTTGTTACTGTGGCAACCCTGGGGTGCCACATTCCCCCTTAGTGAAGAACAGTACTCCGGGACTGTGAAAGAAACAAACAAGTTATGAACAACAAATGTATATATAAATACAGAGTCTCAAAAGGAAAAAATACAAAAACCTTAAAGCTCAAAAAGAGTCCAAAATGTTCAAAAATATATGAGTGTTCATACAGTATAGTCTCTGTAGGTACTGGGCTTTTGGTCTTAACGTTGCAATTAAATAAACATTTCAATCAACAAACACTTCTTAAAGGTGTCTCTACTCTGGTCGTAAGTGCAGTAGACCTCACGGCCCTCGGGCCACCAACAATGTGATCAAGTTGTAACTCTCCGTGCTGCCACCTTACACCACTCTTCTCTCACCTTTTCTGTACACTAAACTGTTACGGTTTTTCATATAAACATTATAACATATGTACATTTTATATGCAATTTCACATTAGTCTTTATACCTTGCTGGTATCTGACCCTGAGTACTACGCTGTGACCTGCGTACTGCTGGTGTACTGGGTGTACTTAGCATAATGGTGTGAGTGGAAGTGTACCTATTTGGTGTTTCTGGTACTTGTGAGGATGGGGGGCTGACTGTAGGACTGGCAAGCTCACTGGGACCAGGAATCTGTTCTTCCTCTACGGTTTCGACTTCCAGTTCTTCTTGTCTTGAGACTTCTTGTGGTACGAGTTCTGATGCTGATTCTGCCACTTGAGGGAAGGCGATCATTGGGACTACTACTGCTCCATAGTAATTTGGCCATGTTTTTGGGAAATCTCCTAAGACTGTATGGAATACATCTTCTTCCTTCTTGACAGGTTGTACCTGTATGGGTAAGGTGACTTCTGGTGTCTTCAGGGTTTCAGGACACGGTTTGAGTTGATCTCTTGAAACGACAGCTGATGTCCTTCCTTCATCCTTACTGATGAGACACACTTTGGGATTATCCATACTGGATGGTAAGACTGTATATGGGGTGGTTTCCCACTGATTATCCAATTTGTTTGTGCGCCGTTTCCTCTTGAGAACTTGGTCACCAGGTTGCAATGGGGTTGCTAGAGCATGCTGGTTGAAGGTTCTCTCCTGTCTTCCCCTAGCTTGTTGGAGACTTTTCTCTACGCACTCTTGTACTTGGCGATACTGCTGCTGACGTAGGGTATCCCAATTGGATTCTTGAACTTCCGCATCTGGCTTCAGAATTCCCATATCTAAATCAATTGGCAGTTTACCGGGCCTTGCACGCATGAGGTAAGCGGGGGTGCAGTTTGTAGAACTCACCGGGACATGATTGTACAAGTCCACCAAGTCTGGCAATTTCTCTGGCCATTGATTTCTTTCTGACTCTGGTAAGGTCTTCAACAGGTCAATCACAATATGGTTCATCTTCTCACATAAGCCATTTGTTTGGGGATGGTATGCTGTTGTGCGGATCTTTTTACAGCCATACATGTTGCAGAATTCTTGGAAGATCTGTGATTCGAAAGCTGGACCTTGATCTGCAAGGACTTGTTCTGGGTAACCATGGGGTCTGCAAAAGTACGTCTGGAATGCTTTAGATGCTGTTCTAGCTGTAAGGTCTTTCACGGGTACCACCACTAAGAAGCGTGAGTAATGGTCCACGATGGTTAAGGCATAGACATAGCCGGACCGGCTTGGTGACAACTTGACGTGGTCTAATGCGACTAGCTCGAGTGGTTGCTTGGTTACTATGGACTGGAGTGGAGCTCTCTGGTTCTGTTGATCCTTTCTTCTGAGGTTGCACGGTCCGCATTTTCTACACCAATCTTCAATTGATTTTCTCATGCCAACCCAGTAGAATCTTTCTCTTAAGAGCACTTCCAACTTTTTCCAACCAAAATGACCAGCACCGTTGTGGTAAGCTTCCAGAACCATCTTGACGTCTCTCTTGGGCACAATGATCTGCCAGACCAACTCATGTGTTTTTGGATTGGTGTGCCTTCTACAGAGCTTCCCTTGGTACAGGAACAATTTACCTCTCTCTTTCCAGAGATGTTGTGTCTCAGCTGGGGCGTTCTGATTAGGGTATGCACCTTGTTGTGTAAGCAGTTCTTTCACTAGCTTCACAGCTGGATCGCTGTCTTGTGTGTCAGCCCATCCGTGGTGTGCTAATGGGTTGAGAGTTGCCTGCTGTTGTTTTTGGTAGACACTCGGTTGATACTGTCCCACCTTAGGACGGTGAAAGGCCGGCAGCTCAATTTCTTCCAGTCCCTCCGGTTCCTCTTCCACGTTCCCCGAGTGTGGCATCCGGGATAAGGCATCTGCGTTCCCATTCTTGTGGCCTGCCCTGTACTTGATGACAAAGTTGTAGTTTGACAGTCGGGCTATCCATCGCTGTTCCAGCGCACCTAATTTTGCAGAGTCCAGGTGGGTCAACGGATTGTTGTCAGTAAAGATGGTAAATTCTGCAGCTGCCAGGTAGTGTTTGAAACGCTCTGTTACAGCCCAAACTACTGCCAGTAGTTCTAACTTGAAGGAGCTGTAATTCTCAGGGTTTCTTTCTGTAGGCCGGAGCTTCCTGCTTGCAAAGGCAATAACTTTCTCCTTGCCTTCCTGCTTTTGAGACAATACTGCTCCCAGTCCTATGTTGCTGGCATCCGTGTACAAAATGAAGGGTTGATGGTAATCTGGATATGCCAGGATCTCTTCTCCTGTCAGTGCCCACTTCAACTTCTTAAAGGACTCTTCTCTCTCATCACTCCACTGGAAAGGAGGATTTCGGGCTACAGACTTCTTTGACTGTCCTACCAGGATGTCTTGTAGGGGAGCTGCTAGCTTCGTGAACCCTTTTATAAATCTTCTATAGTAGCCCACCAGTCCCAGGAATTGCCTCACCTCTTTCACGCTGGTGGGTCTCGGCCAATCTCTGATCACGGTAACTTTTTCAGGATCTGGTGCTACCCCTTCTGAGCTCACGACATGTCCCAGGTACTGTACCCTTGGCTTTAGAAGGTGACACTTGGATGGCTTGATTTTCATGCCGTATCCGGATAAGGCTTCAAACACTTCCGCCAGGTCTTGTAGATGCTGTTCATAGGTCTTGGAGTAGACTATGACGTCATCCAGGTACAGGAGGACAGTTTCAAAGTTCTTATGTCCTAGGCAGCACTCCATCATTCGCTGGAAGGTACCAGGCGCGTTGCAGAGTCCAAACGGCATACAATTGAACTCACAGAGGCCCATCGGCGTGGTGAATGCTGTCTTCTCCTTATCAGCCTCTGCCACAGGAACTTGCCAATACCCACTAGTCAGATCTAGGGTGGAAAAGTAAGTAGCGGATTTTAATGCAGCCAATGACTCTTCTATCCTAGGTAATGGGTATGCATCCTTGTGTGTAATGCGATTGATCCGTCTGTAGTCTACACACATCCTCATGGTCCCATCTTTTTTTCTAACTAGCACTAGTGGGGCTGCCCAGGGGCTACAACTGTCTCTTATTACCCCTGCCTCTTTCATTTCTTTGAGCATGTCTTTGGCGCATTGGTAGTGAGCCGGTGGTACTGGTCTATACCTCTCCTTTATGGGTGGATGGTTACCTGTGGGTATAGTGTGCTCTACCCCTTTGATCTGCCCAAAGTCTAATGGGTGTTTGCTGAATATTTGTTCATATTCTTTCACTACCCTGTATACTCCATGCTTTTGATGGGAGGGTGTAGAATCGGTGCCTACATGTAGCTTTTGGCACCAATCCTCCAGCTTTCCCTCTGAGCCATTGTCTTCCGCCTGACTTGACGGCTTCAAGGGCTCAACGGTGGTGATGGCGTTGTTATCAACCGTATATAGCTTAGCCATGGTAGCATACTTTGGTAGGGTGACCTCATCTTCCCCACAATTTAGAAGGCGTATTGGCACTCTCCCCCTGTGTACCTCAACTATTCCTCTGGCCGTCAATACAGTGGGCCTACTGTCTGAGTACACGGGTTCTACCAGGGCCTGATAGTCTCGCCCTCTGATGCCTATTGCGGCTCTACACCAGACCAGCATTTCTGTTTTGGGAGGAATTACAATAGGTATTGGGTCACTTACCCTTGCACTGCCAATTTCACCTCCTGACATTTCTACCTGCTGCTTCAGCATCAAGGCTTTAATTTCCTTCTGCAGGAGTCTCTGTTGCCCAGGTTTGGCAGTCTCGACGATCTGCTGCAAGACAGTAATTACCTCTGCAAAACAATTTTCAATTACATTCATTCCTAGCAGCATAGTTGGTTCACGTTCTCGTCGGTCAACATCAACAATGATAATACCCTGATTCTGCAATTCTACTCTCCCAATCTTAATGGTCATTTCTCTGAAACCAACCTGTGGTACTAATTCACCATTGCTAGCCCATATATTCAATGCAACATTAGATGGACCACTGCTAACGTCTGAATCAGCCCAGTACCTCTTATAAAGGACATGCGGAATCGATGATATTTGGGAACCAGTGTCCAGCAAGGCGTTGAGCGGAATGCCATCCAGCACTATGGGGATGACTGGACGTCCCCCCACATACTTGTCGTGCCAGGGTGAAGGACCTTGAGAGTTCATTCCTGAGGAGCGGCCCGCCTCCCCAGGGGATCCCCATTTAAAGCACATTCACGGGCAAAGTGACCTGGCTCATTGCAACGGCGGCAAATGGGCTGTCCATCCGGCTGGTAGCGGTCGCTGGGTCGTCCTCTCGTCGCTTGGTATCTCCTAGGCCTCATCCATGGGACATCCTCCTTGCTGGTCGCCAGCTCAATCTTGGGTGCAGACTTGGATCCACGCAGCTCCTGGACGATTCTAGCCATGGAAGCAACAGTGTCTGTAAGGGCTTCAAGCTTTTGATGGAGAGCCTCATTAGTGATCGGCTCCAGGTGGTTAGCAGCAGCCGCTGACATGGCCGATGTCACCGGCACTACTGGCTGCTGGGGTGCCACTGTAAGGTGTTGAACAGAGTCTATATCCTGCGGCTCCTCCACCTGCTGGAGGCGGATGGCTCTATCCTTTAGCTGGGCAAATGTTAGTCCTGGATCCTGGATCACCATCATGCTCAGTTGTCCCCGGTGGGAAGGGGATGAGAGTCCATCCAGGAATTGGTCTATCAGCAGCTTATCTGCTCCAGGGGCTAAGGCAGGTTCTGCTAATTTAAGTGCTCTGAGCGCCTCCTGTAAGTTTAAGGCAAAGTCTCTTGCGCTCTCTCTAGGTTTTTGCTTGCATCCAAAGAACCTCATTTTAGCCCGGCTGCCAGCAGTGGATTCAAAAGCTGCTTTTAGTCCACCTATTATATGCTCTACAGTGTCCTTTGCATCGTCCGGCCAGGATGTAGCCTCCCGCTGGGCATTGCCAGTTAACTGTCCCATAAGCATACCAACACGCTGGGCTTCTGTCAGGGGGTACATGCTGTAGTAGATTTTTAGCTTTCCGATAAAGTCATTAAGTGTGTTGGGCTCACCAGAGTACTGCGGCAGCCACACTGCACCCGGGGTGTACGGCATCAGGAACGGCATGATAGGTGCCGCTGCACCGCCGGGTACAACAGCGTCTCCCTGCTGCGACATCTTTGCGTCCCCTTAGTTAATTTCACCAGTCTTCTTGACAGCAAGCCTGGGACACTTTTCTGCGTTTTCGTTCGGGTCGCAGCACCGAGCGCACCTCCTCTGCAAGCGGTGGGCGGAGTCTTAGTTTAGGCGCGATGTTTTCCCGCGCGTAGCAGGTAATGGCGTGATTAAAGATGGCGCCTGGAAAATTTTACCAATGATGTTTATGGATTTTTCCAGGTATCTTTGCAAAGTTTAAAGTCCGTTCTTTGTTGCAACAATTCACAGTGCAAGTCTTTTATGCGATGCAATAAGTCTTTACAGGCACACGTCACCCGGGTTGCAGCCGGGTCCAGTCCGCATCCTGTTCGTGACGCCAAAGTTGTGTCGCCAGGGGTTAAGGGGATACCCAGAACCGGGCCAAGGGGTCGCTTCTGGAAAGGGGATCACGGTGTCGTGACCCGGTCTGTGCTCCCTGGTTCCACAATAAAAAGGGGGGTTATGTTCGTGACGCCACCCGTGGAATGTGATCAGAGATGACCACCGCTGCTGCAGAACCTCCGGGGGTGATGGGAAGCAGCTTGAGATGGGACGGCTCCCCACGGGTAGAGCCTTTTCCCCGGGGCAGTGTGTTAGTCTATGGGGGGGGAGCAGGACACGAGCACAATAAACAGGCAGACTCACGGTTTTGCAGTTTCTTTGTCCTTTACTGTAGATGGCATTCAGCAGAGTACTGTCCACGGAGTCTGTGAGGGGTTCAGGGTTTCTCCCACCCAGCCGGGCCGTTTTGGCTTCCTTGCCTGCACTGTGTGTCTGTGGCCCTGCTGCTGCGTGAACTATGCAGCTGGCTCTGTGCTCCTCGGTACCGACCTGACAGGCAACTCGAGTCCTTACTAGTATGTTCCTGAACTCTGCGCTTGTTGCTTGTGTCTGTGGTACAGGTGAAAGATCTGGAATCTTCACTTCTCTGGTGGTAACTGTGCAGCATGTAACCTGCAGTCTCGGATCCAGCATCCGTTCTGTGTGCTCCACTGGGGATGAGCTCTGCAATGCTCTGTCTCCCAGGAATGTTCCCCTGTGTACGCTTTCTCCTTTCCTCAGACCCTCAGCTAGGCCTGGAATTGGTCAGTGGATCCTGAGGTGAGCTAAAGCCAGCTTCCAACCTACAGATCCTGTCTCCTCAGTGCTCTGCACTGAACTTCCAAACTGAAACTACTTCTGACCATTTCCTCCCCCCCCACCAGAATATACAGGGAAGCAGCTTGGTCTCCCCCTTCTGGCCAGGAGGTCTTGGTGTTGTGTGTGGGGAGTTAACCCTCTGTGTTGTTACTGTGGCAACCCTGGGGTGCCACATTTGTGTGTGGTTGTGTATGTTTGTGCATGTGTGGAATGGCAGTGTAGGGGACCAGGATGGGACATTTTAGAAGTTGTGGAACGGATCGTCAGCATTGTAATGATTTCCTATGGGAAACCTTGCTCTGCTGAACGAGTACCTTGATGAACAAGCACAGTCCCAGAACGGATTGTTCTCGTTAAGCAAGGTACCACTGTACTTTGTTCCGAATAGCGAGTACAATGCAAGTCAATGGGAAATGCGAGAAATTTTCTGCTGGACCCAACAAAGAGGTCTGGGGGCCTGAGGAAAAGGCTGAAATGGATAGGAAACTAATGAAACTGAATGGGGAGAGCCTGGAGAATGTGCCTGCATGCATTTCTGACTCACATGTGGTTTCTGGAATCCCCTGAAGTCACATGGAAGAAGTTCCATGTGGCTTCAGTCTATCAGTGCCCCTGCAGTGTATGTCGCACTGTCGTGGCCAGCCCTGCAGTGACTCACACAGCAGCGTGTAAGCAGCTGCGGGATGATGAGCTCATTACCAGCTGTGATGATCAGGGCCAGCCTTAGGCCCCCTTCACACGTCCGTGTCTCCGGTACATGCTAGGTCCGTGCCCGTATGTACCAGAGAGACGGGCACACGTATACCCATTAAAATCAATGGATATATGTGCACAAACGTGTTCTGCCAGTGGCCCGTGCCTCCGTGTGGAGCAGACGTGTGCCGTCTGCTCCACACGGATGCATGTCTGTTTTTCTCCGGTAGCACGGGTGTCATGTGACCCGCACACGTACCACATGGAAGTAGTGTGGATGTGGGTGCACGTGACACGCGCCGGAGAAACACATGTGGCATTGTAATAAATAAAAAAAACACATACTCACCTTCACCGTCCCTGCAGTCTCTGCCGCGGTTGTCTCCTGCATCCGTCCCCCAGTGAATTTAAACAACGCGTCTTCTTCACTGGGGGCCGGAAGCAGCATCAGCGGGGCGTGGCCTGTGCCGGAGACTGTCATTCAGCACCACAGACAGCTCCGGAAGAATCAGGTAAGGCGGGGCTTTCCGTTCTCCGTGTGTTATTACGTATAACACACGGTGAACAGGAATGTGCCACAAACACGGCACACCACCACCTTTAACCACCCCTTTAACACGTACGTGAAAAAACGGATCGTTTTTTTCACGGACGTGTGAAGGTGGCCTTAGGCTGAATGGTGCCCTGTGCAAAGTTGCCCTTTGGTGCCCCAACCCTATTGTTTGTTTACTCAGAACACATGAGCGAGCATGTTTGTACATATGTTCATGGTCTGCATATCTTTTGACTGCCACAGGATCTGTGAGCAGCTGAACATGGGAGGTGACAGGTGGCAGACCCAAAAACAGTCCAATACTGTTGACCAATCCAAAGTATAAGTAATCACCGTCAATATCTAACACTGGACATCCCTTTAAAGATCATTGATTCTGCCTTTTGATAAGAAAATGTAAAATACCTGCCTTCTGCTGGGTGTAATCCCTAATTTCATGTGTGATACTGTTTGCTTTCCTAGCCTAGCTTGCATGAAACTGCTTTCTGAGCTTTTAGGGGTACTTTGCACACTACGACATCGCAGCTGCGATGTCGGTGGGGTCAAATCGAAAGTGACACACATCCGGCCTCGCTATCGATATCGTAGTGTGTAAATCCTTTTTGATACGATTAACGAGCGCAAAAGCATCGTAATCGTATCTTCAGTGTAGTGTCCGACATTTTCATAATTTCGCTGCAGCAACGGTACGGTGTTGTTCCTCGTTCCTGCGGCAGCACACATCGCTGTGTGAGAAGCCGCAGGAGTGAGGAACATCAGCTTACCTACGTCACCGCGGCTCACGCCGGCTATGCGGAAGGACGGAGGTGGGCGGGATGTTTACGTCCCGCTCATCTCCGCCCCTCCGCTTCTATTGGCCGCCTGCCGTGTGACGTCACTGTGATGCCGCACGACCCGCCCCCTTAGGAAAGAGGCGGGTCGCCGGCCAGAGCGACGTCGCAGGGCAGTTAAGTCCATGTGAAGCTGCCGTAGCGATAATGTTCGATATGGCAGCTATCACAAGATATCGCTGCTGCGACGGGGGCGGGGACTATCGCGCTCGGCATCGCATGCATCGGCTTGCGATGTCGTAGTGTGCAAAGTACCCCTTAATCTCTTACATACACCATCAATAGCAAAATATTGGACATCAACTCAAATATTCATAATGTAGCCATAGGGATAGCCTCATAAATTTATAGTAAATGTGGTTCCACATTTATTTATTTAATTATTTATTTATTAACTTAGCTTACAGATATTAACTCTGTTCCCATTGGGTATCAAAATCTACCTTCACAATCAGTATATCTTTGTAGGGTGGGAGGAAATCAGAGGAAACACATGCAAACATTGGGAGAGCATACAAACTCTTTGCAGATGAACTTTGTTGGATTTCAACACCGTGTTGCCATCTATCTCAATAATGGAGTAATGTGATATGATGTGCTGCTGTCAGGGAGTAGGTGGTCAGATCTCCTAGAAATAGCTGTCCCCTTTAACATCCCCATACACAGGAACGCCCAGAACAGCTGACAAAAGATTCTCAACATGCTGAATTAGTCTCACCCAACATTGTCTCTTGGTTCAATTTTCATCAGTACAGGCATATATCACCAGAACAATCATCAATATGTGACTATATCACCAGAACCACCATCAGTACATGAATACAGTACCATAAATACTATCATCAGTACATGTATACAGATATACATATATACATCTTAGAGTTGGTATTTTATATACATAGCAAAATGAATAGTTGTTAGTGAATAGCACTCAGCAATACCTTTAGCAGAAAGTAAGTTACCTCCAGTGATCATATATTTACATATTGCTAACTATAGCACTAAAATGCCCTTTTCAAAGGCTTATACAGTGGGTAAAATAAGTATTGAACACGTCTCCAATTTTCTAAGTAAATGAGATTTCTAAAGGTGCTACTGAAATGAATTTCCCACAAGATGTCAGTAACAACACATCCAAACCACACAGGTTAAAAAAAGAAAAAAATATCAATCCATAGATGTCCATAAATTAAGTTATCTGTAATAATGAGAAATAACAGAGGGAAAACATATTTAACACATGTGGAAAGGGAGGAAAAAAGCCATGGACAGTCCTGACACCAGCTGAAATCCATCAGTAATTACAAAGCAATCCTGTCATTTAGTCTAAAGCTGTGTGTGTGTGTGTGTGTGTGTGTGTGTGTGTGTGTGTGTGTGTGTGTCCAATAAGGGAATTCGCACCGTCGCATGTACAATTACAAAATTTTGCACAGGCGCCTCATTTGACTCAGGGAATGTCACAGAATATGTTTTGAGGGGAAATTTTTAACCCCACGCTTTACAGTTACTCTCCAAAAGACCTGCTTCCATTAAAGTCAATGGACCTGGGAGCCAGAACTTCAGAAGAATGTTGGCATGTCACAATGCAGCTAGGGAAAGAGAGAGAGACAGACAGGGAAAGAGACAGACAGGAAAGGAGAGAGACAGACAGGGAAGGAGAGAGACAGACAGGCAAGAAGAGAGACAGACCATTAACCCCTTAAGGACGGAGCCAGTTTTGTCCTTAATGCCCAGGCCATTTTTTGCAATTCTGATCAGTGTCACTTTATGAGCCTATAACTCTGGAACGCTTCAACGGATCCCGGTGATTCTGACATTGTTTTTTCGTGACATATTGTACTTCATGATAGTTATAAATTTAGAACGATATTTTTTGCTTTTATTTGTGAAAAAATCGGAAATTTGATGAAAATTTTGAAAATTTTGCAATTTTCAAACTTTTAATTTTTATGCCCTTAACCCAGAGAGTTATGTCACACAAAACAGTTAATAAATAACATTTCCCACATGTCTACTTTACATTACCGCAATTTCTGAAACAAAATGTTTTGGGGTTAGGAAGTTAGAAGGGGTCAAAGTTCATCTGCAATTTCCCATTTTTTCAACAAGATTCACAAAACCATTTTTTTAGGGACCACATCACATTTGAAGTGACTTTGAGAGGCCTAAGTGACAGAAAATACCTAAAAGTGACACCATTCTCAAAACAGCACCCCTCAAAGTACTCAAAACCACATCCAAGAAGTTTATTAACCCTTCAGGTGCTTCACAGGAACTAAAGCAAAGTGGAATGAAAAAAAGCAAAAAATAAAATTTTACCTAAAATGTTGCTCTACCCCAAATTTATTCACTTTTAGAAGAAATAACACAACAAAATGAACCCCAAAACTTGTTACCCACTTTCTTATGAACGCGCCAACACCCCACATGTGGTCAGAAACCTTTGTTTGGACAAATGGGAGGGCTCGGAACAGAAGGAGCAATATTTGAATTTTGGAAAGCAAATTTGGCTGAAATAGATTGCGGGCACCATGTTGCATTTACAGGTCCGCTAAGGTACCTAAACAGAAGAAACCCCTCACAAGTGATGCCAATTTGGAAAGTGGACCCCTCAAGGCTTCTATCTAGGGGTATAGTGAGCATTTTGGATCCACAGGTACTTCACAGATTTTGATAACGTTACATTGTCACATTGAAAATTTTCATTTTTTTCTCAAAAATGTTGCTTTAGCATCAATTTTTTCACTTTTTCAAGAGGTAATTCCAAAAATTTCACCACAATGTTTGTTACCCACTTTTTTATGAGCGCGGTGATACCTCACTTGTGGTCTGAAACCTTTGTTTGGAGAATTGGGAGGGCTTGGAACGGAAGGAGCAATATTTGAATTTTGGAAAGGAAATTTGGCTGAAAAAGATTGCGGACACCATGTCACATTTGGAGGACCCCTAAGGTATGTAAACAGCAAAAAACCACCACAAGTGACCCCATATTGGAAACTAGGCCCCTCAAGGAATTTATCTAGATGTTTGGTGAGTACCCTGAACCTCCAGGTGCTTTACAGAAGTTTATAATGTTGAGCCATGAAAATAAAAAAATAAAATTTTACCACAAAATTGTTACTTCAACCAGGTAGTTTTTTTTTTCACAAGGGTAACAGGAAAAAAATCACCATGAAATTTATTGCGCAATTTCTCCTGAGTTTGGTGATATCTTGTACGTGGTGGAAATCAACTGTTTGGGCACACTGCAGGGCTCGGAAGAGAAGGAGTGCAACTTGACTGCAAAATTGGCTGGAATCAATAGCGGATGCCATGTTGCATTAGGAGAGCCCCTGAGGTGCCTAAGCAGTGGAGGTCCCCCACAAGTGACCCCATTCTGGAAAATAGACCCCACAAGGAATTTATCTAGATGTTTGGCGAGTACCCTGAACCCCCAGGTGCTTCACAAAAGTTTATAATGTTGAGCTGTGAAAATAAAAAAAATATATTTTTACCACAAAATTGTTACTTCAACCAGATAGCTTTTTTTTAACAAGAGTACACGGAAAACTATCAGCATAAAATTTATTGTGCAATTTCTCCTGAGTATGCTGATACCTTATGTGTGGTGGAAATCAACTGTTTGGGTGCACAGCAGGGCTCGGAAGGGAAAAAGTGCCATTTGACTGAACAATTGGCTGGAATAATTAGCGGACGCTATGTCACATTTGGAAAGCCCCTAAGGTGCCTAAACAGTGGAGGTCCCCCACAAGTGACCCCATTCTGGAAACAAGACACCTCAAGGCTTTTATCGAGGTGTATATTGAGCATTTTGAATCCACGAATACTTCACAGAATTTGATAAGCTTAGGTTGCCATATTGAAATTTTCATTTTTTTCACAAAAATGTTGATTTAGCGACACATTTCTCACTTTTTCAAGAGGCAACAACAAAACGTGTACTCCACAGGTTGTTATCTAATTTCTTGTGAGCGCAGGGATACCCCACATGTGGCCAAAAACCTTTGTTTGGATAAATGGGAGGGCTTGGAATGGAAGGAGCACCATTTGAATTTTGGAAAAGTTGAAGTAAATTGCGCGCACCATGTCACATTAGCAGGGCCCCTTGGGTACCTATACATCAGAAACCCCCCACAAGTGACCTCATTTTGGAAACTAGACCCCTCAAGGATTTTATTCAGGAGTATAGTAAGCATTTTGAATCCACAGATACTTCACAAAAATGTTGCTAGTACACAGTGTCATCCTTCCTGCAGAGATGTGAGTGTTGTCAACGGGAGAACGCAGCTGCCCATGCCCACGATTTGGGTTCAGGCTGCTGTGGACTTTGGCTCTATTCTACCTGCAGAAAACACTCATCTCCGCAGCATAAATTGACATGCTGAGGCTCGGGAAGCTGCGCCACAGGTCGGTTTATGCTGCAGAGAAAAGAAACACAGTGGGCACGGGATTTCTAAAAATCCTTCCACTGTGCTTCTACTGCACAACGCAGCGTTATGGACGCAGGGAAAACACTCTGCGCCCAAAACGCTGCAAACCATGATTGTGGGCACAGCGTAAAATGCTACAATGGATGAATGGATAGATGTCAAACATATATATAATGTCCACCCCCCTCTGCAGATTCTAAGCTGGCGCCCTTTAGTGCCTTTCATGTGACACTAAAGGGTGCCTAGCCTTGAATTTAGCCCAAAAGAAAAAAAAATAATTAAAATAAATGACGTGGGGTCCCCCCTATTTTTGATAGCCAGCTAGGGTAAAGCAGACAGCTGTAGCCTGCAAACCACAGCTGACCGCTTCATCTTGTCTGGTGATCAATTTGGAGGGCTCCCCAAGCTGTTTTTTTTTTAATTATTTATAAATAAATAATTAAAAAAAACAAAACAAACGTGGGGTCCCCCCAAATTAGATCACCAGCCAAGGTGAAGCTGACAGCTGGGGTCTGGTATTCTCAGTATGGGAAGAGCCATGGTTATTGGACTCTTCTCAGCCTAAAAATAGCAGGCCGCAGCCGCCCCAGAAATGGCGCATCCATTAGATGCGCCAATTCTGGCGCTTCGCCCCAGCTCATCCCGCGCTCTGGTGCGTTGGCAAACGGGGTAATAAATGGGGTTGATACCAGATGTGTAATGTCACCTGGCATCAAGCCCAGCAATTAGTTATGTCACGGCATCTATCAGATACCCGACATAACTAATTGACAGTAATAAAAAAAAAATTGACAACAAAAAAAATTTATTTGAAAAAACACTCCCCAAAACATTCCCTGATTAGCCAATTTATTGAAAAGAAAAAAAAAATCCGCTGTAATCCATTTGAACGTCCCATGTCGACTCTGGACCTTCTAGAATATGGGGGACACGTTCAGGGAACGTATCCCCCATTTTCTAGGTGTGAGGACCCTCCATTTGAGGAGAGTGGGTGCAATGAATCTGCACCCACCCTCCCTGGGTCACAGCTGCAGTGTGCCGAGCAGCAGCAGCAGCCAGCGTCCTGAACACAGGAAGCTGTCAGCCGCGCTCTGCACATGTGACCGGCGTCTGCTGTGAAGGAGCCGGAGGAGGGGGCCGCGGGGGATCAGCGCTCCGACAGGTATGTAGGACACCGGGGAACACCGGGGTGGGGATAGGGGGTGACTTGGCAGGGCCTGGGGAACAGGTTTCTGTCGTATGTGTTATGGCACATACGACAGAAACCATAGGAACAGTGTGAATGTGACCGGCGCGCTGCTGTGCTCGGCGGTGCGCGCGGCCATCTTGGATTTTTGGGAGGGGGTTGGGGGTCGGGGGGGGGCACTTTGGGGACACCGGGGGACCGGAGGGAACCGAGAAAGAGATTTATCTCCCATCTGACATGTTTGATCATGCCAGATGGGAGATAAATCATTTTTTACCGGCGCGGTCATTTACTATAACTTGATGATCGGTATACGGTGTATACCGGTCATCACGTGACTGGGGACCGGAAAAACCGGCCCGAATCATGATCTCCAGGGTCTCAGCTACCCCCGGCAGCTGAAACCCCGGAGATTTTCTGACGCAGGGGGGCGCTATACACTTTTTTCTGCCCGCCGTTTTAAAACGGCAGAAAGGAATAAGTACCCTTTTTTGGTGCCGTTTTAAAACGTAACGCGGTCGTAATGGGGTTAAAGAGAGAGACAGACAGGGAAAGAGAGAGAGAGACAGGGAAAGAGAGAGACAGACATGGAAAGAGAGACAGAGAGAGTCAGACAAGGAAAGAGAGAGACAGACAGTTAAAGAGAGACAGAGAGAGACAGATAGGGAAAGAGAGGGTCAGGGAAAGAGACAGACAGGGAAAGAGATAGAGAGACAGACAGAGAGGGAGACAGACAGAGACTGGGAGAGAGACAGTTACTATCCCACACAACGCCGGATACTACAGCTAGTTATAAATAATATCAGCTGGTCCAACTAATGACCGATAAAAAGGTGTCTCATTACCAAGGTGCCACACAAGAAACAGCTCATGATGGGTAAAACCACTGAGCTATCCCAAGACCTTCACAACATTACTGTTATAAAACATACGGATGACATTGGTTACAGAATTATAAACTACCAAATGTTCCAGTGAGCACTATTGGGGCTACAATCTGTAAATGGAAAGAACATAATTTCACAATATACCTGCCATGACTAGGTGCTCCTAGCAAGATTTCAGACAGAGGAGTGAAAAGAATTATCAGAAGAGTTGTCCAAGAGCCAAAGTCACCTGTGGAGAACTACAGAAATACCTGGAATCATCAGGTACCATTGTTTGCCTAAAACACACTTCCGGAAACGGAGAAAGCCTCAATCATCAATATAAAATAATAAACTTTATTGTATCATAAATATTAGATATTAGAAAAACACACCCAGTGATTGTGAACACACACAGGGGCATACAAGGATTTTTTAGAGAAGGGAATCCCCAGCTCCTACAATTTGAGGAGTCGGGATCAAACAGGCGTAAAAACCTAAATGATACCCAGATAATAAACCTCTCCCCACTCACTCTCACAAATGATATGTTATCTGTCCTAAGAAGGGGTCTGTCTTTTGTGCCGACACAGTCATTTGACAGATTCTCTTGGACTAAAGACATTAATTTGTTTTGTAGGAAACTTAAATGGAAATTTTTTTTTAAAAACAACGATAGTGAGAGATGTAAACAACTGGGGATTGAGGTTTCGGACTTAGAGGGAGTAAACATCCTAACGGAACTCCTGGAGGAAGGGGAACGAGACAGAAGTCGTGGTCCTTTCACAGAGTTGAGCAACAAGAGTCAGAAATTACCTCCATTAAGTGAGCTATCAAGTATTGATATATTCCTTAAGTTGGTAGAGGATGATATTGCAAGATTACATGGTGGTTTTAATTCTAGTAATCTTACTGAGGGTGAAAGGGAGGCCCTTGGACTACTTAAAAATAATCAGATGATTATAGTGAAACCATCAGATAAAGGTGGAAACCTTGTTGTCATGGACCACGATGTATATAGGGGTATGTGCAAGTGTCTCCTGGAGGATAAAACAACCTATGGGGTTCTTGAGACCGACCCCACGAGTATGTATTTGGTAGAGCTTACAGTGATTTTGGACCAGGCCCTTGAGACACATTTAATTTCCAAGAAGGAATATGAATTTATGTTACCAATTAAACCGTCAGTGGCCACTTTCTACACACTCCCGAAAATGCATAAGGGGTATCCCCCACTTAAGGGACGTCCAATAGTATCGGGAGTGGGGTCAATTACCCAAAATGTTGGCATCTACATTGATGTGATCCTCAAACCTTTCGTCCTTGCCCTACCATCCTATATCCGTGATACCTCTGATCTCCTTTTGAAAACAGATGGGGTCTTGGTCGAATCAGAGATGTTCCTTGCATCAATTGATGTGGAAGCCCTATATAGCTCCATACCACATGCTAGGGGTGTTGAAGCAGTACGTCATTATCTCCGGTCTAGAGCAGTGTACTTGCAACCCCATAACAATTTGGTATTGGAGCTCCTGACATACACCTTGACGCACAATTATTTTGTTTTTGACGGTAAGTACTTCCACCAGCGCAGGGGCACTGCGATGGGGAGTTCTTGTGCCCCATCGTATGCCAACTTGCTCCTGGGCTGGTGGGAGGAAACCGTCATTTTTTCCGATGACTCCCCCTGGTGGGTCAAATTGATCCACTTTTGGGGGAGGTTCATCGATGATATTTTTTTGATTTGGTCAGGCAGCAAGGTAGACTTCCATAGATTCATCAAGGAGATTAACACTAATGATTTTGGTCTGTCGTTTACAAGCGAAATAGAGTCATCATCACTGGCTTTCCTGGATATTGTTTTTTTGGTGGATAATCAGGGACATCTTTCCTCTCGAACTTATAGGAAACCAACGTCAACAAATAACCTCTTAAGATGGGATAGTTTCCATCTGATCCCTCTAAAACGTGGAATACCTAAAGGACAATATCTCCATATGAGGAGAAATTGCTCTAAGAGAAATGATTTTTTTGAGCAGTCTAGGGACCTACAAGAGCGTTTTAGACAAAGAGGTTATCCGGATGACGTGTTGTGAGGAGCTTTTAAGCATGCCCTTAATAGGGATAGGGATTCTCTTTTACAACCTCGGGTAAGGGCAAACGATGAGGAAGTCATTAGAGTTATTGGAACATTTGACTGCCAGTCAGAAAGAATCTATGGCATACTCCGAAAACACTGGGGAATTCTCTGTGCAGATCCAGACATTTGTAACAATATTGCGACCCGCCCATCCATTACTTACAGACGTGGAACTTCGCTTAGGGACCAACTAGTCCATAGCCATTATCAGAGACCAGTTCCTCCAGGCACTTGGCTTGATAGGAAACCTTTAGGATGCTTCCGGTGTGGGGACTGCAAATATTGTAATTGGGTTGTCAAATCAAAAATTTTTCGCAGTGCCAGTACCGGTAAAAAATATGTTATCAATGATTTTTGCAATTGCAAGACAAGCAGGGTGGTCTATATGGCTACTTGTAGCTGTCCCTTAAATTATGTAGGTAAGACTACAAGGGAGCTACGCAGACATATCGGAGAGCATCTAGGGGACATTAGACACAAGAGGGATACCCCCCTGGCCCGTCATGTCTGGGAATTCCATCAGGGTGTTAGCAAGTCCATCTCGTTTGTTATTATTGAAGTGGTTAAACCAAGCCCTAGGGGTGGTGATCTGGATAAGAGGATTCTACAGAGAGAATGTAGGTGGATTTATTTTCTAAAAACACAAGTGCTGCTAGGTCTAAATGATAGGCTAACTTATTCCCCATTCCTATAACAAATAAAAAAAAAAAAAAATTCATATGCAATATAACTTTCCTCCTCTCTCATTTACTTCAATTGGTCTCTTAAAAAAATTAAAAAATAAAAATAATAATGAAAAATAAAAATATACCTTTGTCCCGATAGTCATATACCCAACCCGTCATTGCCCCGAGAAAGGGGATTTACGGGCATTAGTTCTATACACCTTTATAATCTTAAGGTGTTCAAAACCACTGGCGTTGATAAATTGTTATTGGTTGCTGCCTTTAAAATTTAAGCCCCTTTTTCATCATATCCAAATTGGGTTTTCTCTTCCCCCCCCCTCCTCTTTCCTTTATTTTTATCAATTGCGCTGTTATTAGACAGTATGTGATATCCCTTTAAATTTCATCTAATCACCTTTGAACCCTGTAAGGGTTAAATATTGTGTCTTTTGCTCCACAGAAGCTGCTGTGTCTCCGCGCGTGCGCGGCTGTGTTTCTGGCATCTGATCAGACGCAGTAATGGGACGCTTCTGTGAAGCCGGGATTCCATCGCGCATGCGCGATGGAGTCTTCTCATTGATATATCGGGGATGCCGGCGTCCTGGCGCGCATGCGCGGTGACGTCAATCTAGATGCATGTTCTGGTTGGATGGCTGGGAGGCGTCCTTGCTGGTGACGTGGACGTTGCAGATTGGACTAGATGCAGTTGCCCTTATGATTGGAGGGTTTCCCGAACCGCAGCATCTGATTGGGTGCTGCGAGTATTGAGATATGTTATGCCGGAAGTTCAGCGTGCAGGCACGATTGTGTCATTTCACCCAGGATTTAGGGTGTAAAGTTGTTAAATATAGATATTTAGAATCGACACGCTACAGTATATAGTATCTTGATTAGGCAGAGCGTATGTGTCATATAAGCATCGCTCAATCCTAATATCATTTATGGGGGATGGCGATTGTGTGTGTCTGGGGGTGGATTACATCTGGATGTTTTAAGGGAATAAGGGCGGCACTGGTTTAGTCGCCGCACCTGTCTGAAACTGCATACAACTACACAGCGCCTGCGTACATATAGGTGGCATGTGCAGTGAAATCAGCAGAGACAAATTAGCCAGTGATTTTGATTGGCCGACATCTCCATGTGACCTAATGGCGCCGGCTTTTAAACCCTGCACACTCTGTGATCAGGGCACACAGCCATGGATCACCACATCTGACAGCTAGGATTCTTTCTGCCTCCTGATGATCCTTGAATCTAAAATGAAGGGGAAACGCGTCGATGCGGTATGAAAACATTCATCTAAAGGGAAGTAGTTGGAATTTAACAATTCCCTCTTTGAGTGCTAAATTGTTGCATTTTTGATGTGTTGTTTTGCTTCTTAACATGTAGGATTATCCTAAAACAAAATGCACGATTGATGAATCTGCTTATCTTCATGACTATCTAAGTGCATCTTGATATACCTGCATAGTTTGAAGTTTTTGTGTGTTTCCATGCATAATGGTTACAAACGTACGGATTTAAGAAATAGCATATTGATTATTGTTTATAATCCTGGTGAGAAGGGATATCTATGCTATCAAATTACAGGTTGTGGGTTCATAACTCCATCATCTTGAATCACGTATGAGTGTTGTGCCATTTTTTAGTATTAACTCACTTCTAGTCAGGGCGCATTAAGGGCAAGCCGACGTGGAACGGGGGCGCCCAAAACAGTTACGGCGTCACACCCTCCGTTGGTAGGTAGGAGTGAGGTTTCATAGGGTGAGATAGGGACCCCATAGAGAATGTCTTCTCCCCTCTCCTCCATCTCCCTGCCCCGTTAGTGGCTAATACTTTTTATTGAGGGTGCATTGAGAAAAATTGATTCTGAACGGGGGCGCCCAGAGAAAAGCACGGCGCTATGTGTATATATATGTGTACATCACCCCGTAGGATAGATAGGAGCTTGACCTCTTAAAGAGAATATAAGGGTCCCATTTAGGTTGCTCCTATAATCTCCTTGTATGCCCCTGTGTGTGTTCACAATCACTGGGTGTGTTTTTCTAATATCTAATATTTATGATACAATAAAGTTTATTATTTTATATTGATGATTGAGGCTTTCTCCGTTTCTGGTTCCAAAACTCAATTCAATTGAACCGTTTTTTGATAATTACTAAAACACACTTCCGCATAAAAAACATACGTGTCTCCCATTCCGTTTTTCGGGTCTGTGTTCTGGTTTTTATGGGAGTTTCTCCGGTACGTGTGACATGCGTGTGATGGCGTATGCTTGCCGTGTGTGCGTGTGGAATGGCTATGTATGCGTACGTGTAATGTCCATGTGAAATGTTCTGTGTGTGATGCTCAATGTTGTTGATAACCGTCGGCTGACAGCAGACAGAGTCGCGCGAGGAGAATGAACTCTGGTGAACTTCACCCGACTTCATTGTCATACCGCGGCTCTGTCTGGGTGTCGCGTACTGATTAGCGGTCACCCGTGAAGGACTCACGGGTGACCGCTAATCGCCTGAGTGACTGAAGTGAGCAGTGCGATTAGCGCTGCCGTCACTCAGGCTACCCGCGGCAAGCTAGAGTCCTCCCCCCGAGACCGCAACTCACCTGTGACTTCTTCGCTGTCACTTGGGTGACTTGTGTTCACAGTTGGAGGATCCAGCGGTGGCCGTGAGTTACCTGAGTGACGTCATCGCTGATCGTGCTACTCACCTCAGTTGCTGAGTGGAGCTGACAGGAGCGGCGGAGTTCTTCTGCAGCTCTAGTCAGCTTCATGTAGCAGAGCTGGAAGCGACACGGGACCTCTGTGGATTACGCCGGACATGGATGGGTTTTTGGGGCTTAATAAAGTGGTGAACGAGGGTATTTGTTAGTGTTTATTATTGGAAATAAAGGATTTTTACAGGTGTATGTGTTGAATTACTTTAACTTACAGATTACTCATGGAAGGTATCTCGGGGAGACGCCTGCCATGATTAATCTTGGACTTAGTGGCAGCTATGGGTTGTTGCCATTAACTCCTTACTACCCCGATTGCCAACGCACCAGGGCAATTCGGGATGAGCCGGGTACAATTCCGGAACTGTCGCATCTAATGGATGCGGCAATTCTGTGCGGCTGCTGGCTGATATTTTTAGGCTATGGGGTTCCCCATAACGTGGAGCTCCCCATCCTGAGAATACCAGCTTTCAGCCGTATGGCTTTACCCTGGCTAGTATCAAAATTGGGGGGGACCGCACATCGTTTTTATTTAATTAATTATTTATTTAACTGCACAGTATTTACCCGCCCACCAGTGGCTGTGATTGATTGCAGTGAGACAGCTGTCACTCAGCGTGTGGGCGTGTCTAACTGCAACCAATCATAGGCGCCTGTGGGCGGGGGAAGCAGGGAATAGTAGATTGATTAATGAGCGGCCGGCATTTTCAAATTAATTAAAGCCGCGTATCTTTGGTACAGCTGTTCTTCGCCGCGCTGATGATCGGGAATCAGTGAGTATGCGACAGGGGAAGATACAGACCGAGCGCCAAAGGGATGATGACTGAGAACAGCAGAAAAAAAGGTAAGTAGACTGACATTTAACAAAAAAAAACCCTGACATCGCTCTTTTAAAAATGCACACGGACGGTACGTGTAGCACACGGACATGCTACGTGTGCCGTCTGTGCAGGTACGGACCCATTGACTTTAGCGGGTCCGTGCCTGCGTGCTGATGGCTAAAAACGGACATGTCGGTCGTGTGGAAAAACGCACACACGTACTAACCACACGGACACACGTTCCGTGTGGTTTTACGTGTGTGTGCCTTCTAGCATAGGGTAACATTTGTCAACGTATCTCCGTGCCGCCGGTACGCGCAAAAACGTACCAAACACATACCGGGGGCACGGATGTGTGTCGCAGGCCTAAAAGAAAGCAATAACTAATTCACCATGTTCTGTATGCACGCTCCTGTATGCACACTCACCATGTAAGACTCCATTGCTGAACAAAAAGCAGGTTCAAGTGTGTTTAAAGTTTGCTGAACAGTTACACATATCTGTAAAATATTGGAGATTATAGTCTGGTAAGATGAGACCAACATTGAACACTATGTTTGGAGACTAAAAGACAAATCACCCCAAAAACACCAACACCAGTGATGTGTGGAGGTGGGAATATCATGGTGTGTGGCTGTTTTTCAACAGACAACACTGGCAAACTTCATACAATACATGGAAGGATGAATAGTAGAGAAAGAAAATAAATCTGCTAGACTGGCCAAGCCGATCACCGGAGCTGTATCCAAGAGAAAATGTCTGCAAGGAACTAAAGCTCAGAGTTCATAGAAGGAGGCGGGACCTGCAGGATGTGAGGAGTGTGTATGTGGAAGAATGGACCAAAAATCACACCTAAGCAATGCAGGCGACTAGTGTCTCCATACAGGAGGCTTCTGGAAGCTTCATCAACAACAAAGGAGAATCTACCAAGTTTTAACCCCTTCACGACTAGTGAGCCGGCAGTAATCCCCACACATGTCTGCTGATTTGAACAGCAGGCATGTGGGGCTAACAGGCAAGGGTGGATTTGTGATCCCCCCGCTCCTCCTTGCCACTTAGATCGCACTGTCACATATAAATGGCTGTGGCGAGGATCATACTGTTCCCCACTGCCGCCCGTGCCCAGAGCTGATTGATCTCATGGTAGTGACAGGTTATGTGATGACGCCTGTCATTATCATGACGTATTTTCTGTCCGACAGAGCGCCGGCTCACACAGGAATGCTGCATTTCTGCTGACCAGAGCTGTGCAGCCCAGGGGCTTGGAGCGGAATCTCAGCCAGGGTACCAAACTGCGGAGGGGGACACCCTAAAAATAGGACTCTCACTCTCTCTCTCTCAAAACACTGGTGGTGACTCCTTACCGCATCTGGAATTGACCGGAGCCCATCACGGCAGTGACCAGTGACAACGGGCTGGCAGCTGAAGTTGTGAGTAAACTTCACCCTGAACCCGCAGAGGCTGTGTTGGCTCGTCCTTACCGGAGCTGTCGCCCAGTGCTTAGGCACCAACGGCCATTACAACTCTCCCGGCTGCCATAATGCCTACCCTGGTGAGGATCCAGGCAGCGGCGGCTACTCCCTGGCCGCATACCACGGGTGGTGTCACAACAAACTTTCCCTAATACCCCACTATTTAATGCACACCTCGGGGCAACGGAACTGGGCAAGGCCACACCATGACAATGCCTAACTCGACCTGAAAAGGCCCGGCAACGAGTAGGTTTACCACCTGCCCCGTGGGGCGCTGCATTTGGCATCACGAACAAGATATTGTGCCCATTAAACCGGGTACTGTGCGCCTACAGAACTGTGTTAAACCAGATAATTTGGTACTGAACCGCTCAATTGGAAAAGAACAGTCGCCATTAACAATTCCGCGCGGGAAGAAAAGGGGGCGTGCCATTGTGGGCAGCACCCCGAAAAGCGCGCGAACAAAGGATCTCTTGCCGGAGGTGGAGTCTAGCACCCAGGATGACCAGTTGAAGAAGGAAGAAAAGGACTTATTTGTTTGGGATGAGATCAAGGATGCCCCAGACACTACAACTATGAGCCTCGAGAAGCAGGACTTAAAACCTGGCACCTTGAAAGTGGATGAGGCTCCGCAGTGTGCAGAGAAATTGCAACCACTGACTGCTGGCAGAAATGGATCCAGGAACCCGACCGGTGTGCACTGCCTAGCTGAGACTTATACGCTGATATGCTTAGTCTACCTGGGTCTTGGTGGGGTGCACTGCTAGCAGATTCATCGCCCGACACATCATGATGGGACTGCGAGTGAGGTAGTAATGATCTAACCCTTGAAACAAGGGGTTCTGGGAGGTCGCTTGAGCACCGTTCAGGAAGGGGACTCTGACGCTGACCCCGCCGGTCTTCTCATTCCCGTTTGCTGTCATTGCAAGCGAGTCGGGCATTATGCCAGAGGATGTCCAGTGATCGTGTCAAACCAGGGGGTCGGGACCAGCCCTCTGGAAATACCAAAAACTAAACAAGAATAATTGCTAATGTTTTTCATATGCAGAATGTTTTCTCATTGCTGATATTTTCTGACTTGAAATGTTTTGATGACCTGTGACCGGTACTGTTGAACATATTTTAAACGTTTTGAAATTGTTGATGCCTTCCACAAAGGGAAGGATGTTGCTTGTTAGCCTGTTACATGCATATACAAAAATTGCAGTGTTACCTGTGTTTTCTTGCAGCCCAGGAGTGGTGCCATTTGCCGTGGGGGAATATGGCGCCCCTGAGGCTATGGTCAAAAAAAGGGATCACCAATGCAATAAAAATAAGTGAAAAACAAGATTTTTTATTATTATTAAAACACTGTGGACATATCACGGCTCCAGGGACAAGCAGGAGCACACAAACAATTAAAAACATTTAAAAAGCCCAGAGAGGCATAAATCCCCAACACGCCAGCCTCCAATATGTTATAACAATAATATAAAGTAACCCTCACAGAAAATAAGAGTAGACAATCTCCACAGATGGTAATGTATAAGTAACACGTTTCAGGGCAAGGCGGATTTAGATCAAGGATAAACATGCATAAATATGCAAAAATAAATATTATAGGCCATATATCAACAGATATTGATGTAAAGTAGAATAGACCCTGATAAAACCTTCTAGGTACAGCCAGTGATGTGTCAGAGGTTTAATATATCCATAAATAGTTAGGATGACCACAAAGGGCTAGCTGGTAAAATCCGTGGAGCATAAAGCACACCATAGGTTCTGGATGTGCTGGTAATACACTGTTCGATTGCAAGTATATACCTGACGTACCCCTCACAGAAAATAAGAGTAGACAATCTCCACAAATGGCAATATAGAGGTAGCATGCTTCAGGGCAAGGCAGATTTAGATCAAAAATAAATATACATAAATATGCAGAAAATACCAAAAATACATATTATAAGCCATATTTCAACAGGTATTGATATGAAATAAGATAGACCCTGATAAGTCCTACTAGATACAACCAGTGATGTGTCAGAGGTTTACTATATCAATATACACTGGTCAAGCTATTGTGTGATGGCAGATCTAAGTCACAGGCCCCTGGTGATAAGTAAGCGATCACCTAAAGTGCATTAGGAAGTTTAGGTAGTAGACTAAGATAATGCAAAGTCTGGATCAGGAGTATGGATAGCCTGGACGGTCATCCAGATAGGTAACAAGACCATACTCACACCTGACAGACACAGCGATACCAGGGAGAGGGAGGAGGGTAGGTACAGAGAGGGGAGGCGAACGGCGTGTGTCCCCACACTATCGCCACTAAACGTGTGTACACGTTCTCTCCCCTGAGGAAACCACACGTTTAGTGGCGATACGCGTGGGGACACACGCCGTTCGCCTCCCCTCTCTGTACCTACCTTCCTCCCTCTCCCTGGTATCGCTGTGTCTGTCAGGTGTGAGTATGGTCTTGTTACCTATCTGGATGACCGTCCAGGCTATCTATACTCCTGATCCAGACTTTGCATTATCTTAGTCTACTACCTAAACTTCCTAATGCACTTTAGGTGATCGCTTACTTATCACCAGGGGCCTGTGTCGCTTACTTATCACCAGGGGCCTGTGACTTAGATCTGCCATCACACCATAGCTTGACCAGTGTATATTGATATAGTAAACCTCTGACACATCACTGGTTGTATCTAGTAGGACTTACCAGGGTCTATCTTATTTCATATCAATACCTGTTGATATATGGCTTATAATATGTATTTTTGGTATTTTCTGCATATTTATGTATATTTATTTTTGATCTAAATCTGCCTTGCCCTGAAGCGTGCTACCTCTATATTGCCATTTGTGGAGATTGTCTACTCTTATTTTCTGTGAGGGGTACGTCAGGTATATACTTGCAATCGAACAGTGTATTACCAGCACATCCAGAACCTATGGTGTGCTTTATGCTCCACGGGTTTTACCAGCTAGCCCTTTGTGGTCATCCTAACTATTTATGGATATAGTAAACCTCTGACACATCACTGGCTGTACCTGGAAGGTTTTATCAGGGTCTATTCTACTTTACATCAATATCTGTTGATATATGGCCTATAATATTTATTTTTGCATATTTATGCATGTTTATCCTTGATCTAAATCCGCCTTGCCCTGAAGCGTGTTACTTATACATTACCATCTGTGGAGATTGTCTACTCTTATTTTCTGTGAGGGTTACTTTATATTATTGTTATAACATATTGGAGGCTGGTGTGTTGGGGATTTATGCCTCTCTGGGCTTTTTAAATGTTTTTAAGTGTTTTAATAATAATAAAAAATCTTGTTTTTCACTTATTTTGATCGCATTGGTGATCCCTTTTTTTGGTATATCTTTCTTCTTTTTTTGCATATTCTCTTCCATATACCTGGAGATCCCATTGGGTGGTGCCCTTCCTATCGTCTTGTTGCCTGAGGCTATGGTCATCACAGGCTACTGCACCTCAATTGAGGTGCGGTATCTATCTCAGGTAAGGTGGGGGTTAATCACCGGTGTTCCACATTCACATACTACATGTAGCTTAGGAGCCTTCTCACAGAGTGGGTTGGCTCATGGTAGGCAGGGTGGTGGCCATACGAACATGGACTTCCCGGTCACTGAAGCCAGTCACCTGGGTGGCGGGTTCCACTTGGGGTAGAAATAGGCACAACACACGCACATCAAAAACAGATCCGTCAGGACCATAGTTTTGGCAAGAGATCTCTGGAGAACTTGGACTTTATTGGGCCCAGGAGCTTGAAGCGGGAGCTCAGCCAGGGTACCAAACTGCGGAGGGGGATACCCTAGAAATAGAACTCTCAATCCTTCTCTCTCAAAACACCGGTAATGACCCCTTACCGGATCTGGGATTGACCGGAGCCCATCACGGTAGTGACCAGTATGACCGAGCTGGCAGCTGAAGTTGTGAGTAAACTTCACCCTGAACCTGCAGAGACTGTGTTGGCTCATTCTTAGCGGCGCTGCCGCCCAGCGCTTAGGCGCCAACGGCCATTACAACCCTCAACATCCACCCGGGGCCCTCTCTGCCTGTGGGGAGAGACACCATCCCGGCTGCCATAACACCTACCCGGTGAGGAACCAGGCAGCAACAGCTACTCCCTGGCTGCATACCACAGGTGGCGTCACAACAAACCTTCCCTAATACCCCGCTTTCCCCACCATTTACTGCACGCCTCGGGGCAACAGAACCAGGCAAGGCCACCCTATGACAATGCCTGACCTGACCCGAAAAGGCCCGGCAGCGAGTAGGTTAACCACCTGCCCCGTGGGGCGCTGAAAATGTCCTTAATAGACTCCTCCAATTTTTAAAGTTTTACATGTTCATATTGACAATCAATCTGATAAGATTCAAAGAACACTGAATTAACACAGAATTCCATTCTTTAGTGAAATAACCCTCATACGTGGTTGTACATTTCTTAGCGAGTCTGAGACCCCTCGGAATCATCTCCAGATCTAGATATTTTTGGAGAGTTGTAGCGTCCCACCACGTACAGAGATTTAATATGATCATCAGAGGCAGACATATCCATATGATCCCTAGAAAAAATCTTACTTGCCTTGGTGGACTTCGTGAAATCATCCATGGTTCCAGAAAGGAAGTCCTTGTCCATCAGAGGTAATGGCAAAAATCCGTAGTAGCTTAGGGAATTAATTAAACAAGCAAATGCACAGTCCTGTAGCACATATGCCAGAGAAAGATAAATGTGAAGATGCAAACAGCTCACCAGACTGTTGAATGAGGCTAAGGTGCCCGGAAACCTGACTGGCAGTCAGGTGGAACTTGAGAAAAAAATGAAGGAAAATACAGCATCCACATTCTAAAATTAAAACATGGCTTTATTGAAAAAATTAAAAACTAGAAAAAACCATGACAAAATTCCAAGTAGACTAGATAGCCCATCTACGTGTTTCGAAAAGTTAACCTGTTCTTTATCATGACAACATTAAATGCAAACACATTCAAGGGGTATTGAACGAGTGAATAAGCCACCTAGAGGGGGGGACTGGATTTATTTATTACGCAAAAGGGATGCATTTTGGATACAAATTGGGAACACGGTATCCTAAGAACTTGAATTACAAGACGGATCTATTTTATCTTTATTAATAACTAGATTGATTGGCCATTAGGTGTTATAAATGTGTTGCTCTCGTTGTAACCATATATGATTATGCTTCCTAATACCAAATCCTTTCCCGTGTAGGGTTTGAGTAATTTAAATAGGAAACAGCTACCATAGATGTTGGGATCTTGATGAAAATCCGATAAATTGCGATTGGAGATGTGTTTTTGCGAATTATTATTTATTTTATGTTACAATATTCTAATTATATATCAATTTGTAAAATCACAATTATTTATATCTACCGTATACTGCATTCTGTATATGATGATAATTTTTATTAATATATTTTCTATTCTGACATTTTGATGGCGATATAAATGATTGTGATTACTGATGCTGGTTTTGAAGTAAGCATACAATCTATACTATCAACATTGTGATTATATATCAATCTATGAAGATCATGTTTCTTGGTGGTCTTTTTTTTGTGCATTTTGCGTAGATCAGTTCCAAGTGTTTTCCATATTGGTTGATTTCTGTGGCGCTGCACCTCACTTGGTGTAGGGATATATGTTCTGTGTTTGCATTTAATGTTGTCATGATTAAGAACAGGTTAACTTCGAAACGCGTAAACGGACTATCTAGTCTACTTGGAATTTTTTCATGGTATTTTCTACTTTTTAATTTTTTCAGTAAAGCCATGTTTTAATTTTATATGCGGATGCTGGATTTTCCTTAACTTTTTTCTCAACTCTGTTTGGGGATGATAGATTGATGTGCATAACTGTTTGACATTTAATAACTTGCTGAGTTCCTTTATGATCTTTGACGTAAATGGGATTCCCTGGTCAGTTAGGATCACTTTAGGAATCCCCACCCTAGAGAACATGCCAATAAGGTCTTTGGCTATGAGATTAGCTGACATATGACGCAGAGGTACCGCTTCCCGATATCGGGTTGCATAATCAAGAACGACAAGTATATATTGGTGTTCCCTTACAGACTTATTTACTGGACCCACCAGGTTCATGGCCACCCTTTTGAACGGTACCCCTATAATCAGCTGTGGTACAAAGGGGCTTCGAAAGTGTGGCTGGGGACTGGTCATCTGACATACTGGACAGGAATCACAAATCGTTTTACCCCTTTGTGCACACAGGGCCAGTAAATCCACTGCAGTATATGTTCTAAGGTTTTCTTATGGCTCAAGTGTCCGCCAAGTATGTTAGGATGGGTCAGGTTCATTACCAACATGCGATAGGCCTGTGGCACCAACAATTGTACAACCCTGTATTTTGACAACTCAATACAACAGGTCATGGGTCACCTCATACCTGTTATCCGTCCCAGGTTGTTGGGGTTTCCCCATCAACAATTAACAAATCTTACCTGGCCCGGGACAAATTAGGGTATCGGAGTTGTGCCATACCAAAATTGTCACTCGAGACATTTAAGTCTGACAATTCAGGAGCCGGCGGCGAGTCCTCTACTTCCCCGGCCATTATTTCCATGAGGTTCGTCTCCCCCTCCTCAACCCGATTGGAGGTTACTCCTACAGCTGGCACCTCCTCCTCAGGACCATTAGGCTCCTGCACTCATTCCGTAGAACCTTCTGTGGACTTTACCAGCCCTGACTCCAGTTCCTCAAGAAGCATAACTGTTGGCCATAAAGTCATGAATAGTGGAAAATCCCTTCCAACAATCAGTTCATCACAGCCACTTCTTGGCATAGTCTTTTGGCAGGTGTATTTATTACCCATAGAGCAGTGGGATGGTCTTATAAGTCCCTGTGAATGCACAATACACCAAATTTCCTGCAGGTGAGCTCGGTGGGTTGCAGCAGGCTATCACGCACCAAGGTCACGAGACTCCCTGAGTCCAGTTATGCCACTGCTGGACTGCACTCCACCTCAACCCAATACAGATGTCCATCACTGAGATCCTTTGGGGTGCCAGTCGCACAAACCAGTTTAGAAAAAAGGGACTGACAGAACCCAAAGTTAGTGTTCATAGGTTCAACCAGTTGAGGGCAGTCAGCTCTTACATGGCCTGGATCCTGACATCACCAGCAGACAACGGGGTCCCTCCCTGGAGATCTTTGGTAGCCCCATATCGCTCTAAAATGTCCACGATCTGGAGCATATTATTGGGAGTTGCTTTTCCCACCCAGCATTGGAGGGGTAAAGTAAGGCCCTCCAGAACTTATCAGCTACAATGCGGTCCACCATAGCAGTGGGTGACAGTATCTAGGGCTGCAACCATTTCTGTATCCAGTGAACCTTGGGACCTGGCTGGTTTAGAAGAGTCATACTCTGACTCATATACCCGTTGGGCCTGAACTAGCACATTTACACCCAGTCGTGCCAGGATCTCACCCCTGACTACTGCGTAGTCCTTTGTTGCTTGTCCGGCAGGTCACGATAGGCCTTCTGGGGTCCTGCTGCCAGAAATGGAGCACCTATTTCTGAACATTAGTCCCGAGGTAGTCCGTCTCTCTCGGCCACTCTTTCGAAAATATCCAGGTAGGACTCAACGTCATCGTTGGCCTCGATTTTCGGCATCACTGCACAAACTGCTTTCCTGGAATCACAAATTATCGATTATCAGTGGAGCTCCTGCTGCCTGTGACAACATCACGAGCTGTATCAGCAGATGGTTAGTCTCCTGCTGCTTTTGCATATCCTCCTCCTGCTGCCGAGTAGTCTTGTAGCACCCCCAAGCCACTCAGGGCACTACAGGGAACTGCATCCTCTTGGCGATGCAGGACCTACCCCCTGGGACCTGGAGTAACAGTGCCGATACCACAAAGCACACCCAAAATCCTATTTCTCCACTCCACACCGGGCATAGAGGGTTAACCATGTAGGGGATGGTCGCCATGGAAAGGAACGAGTCCCGGGGTTAGCCAGCCTGGTGGGAGGGGTCAGCAGTCAGTCAAGTGTCGAGAGAAGTGTGGCGCGCAGGGAGGTGTGCGGACATGCCTGAGCTGGGTCCATGCAACGGTGATGTGACCCTGGAGGCATGGGAGAGAGGTCACCAGGTCGGGTACGGAGAGATACCGCTGGGACCAGAGCATGAACTGGGCACAGGGTCCTAGATCAGGCGCCAGTTCTACACGGCTTCATAAATACCTGCCCGGTGATCACACCTTCATGGACTTCACCAAACCAAATAATCCAGGGGCATCAGCAGTAAACTAGGATCGGATTCAGACACTTACCTCCCCACAGGGTCCGCACTACCCGCCGTACGGAGGAGACTGTTACCCCAAAAGGGATAATCGGGCCTAAGCGCTCCAAGCTACGGGGACCCAACCAACAGAGAGTGTCGGGGACAGAGCAACCTGGGTCACTACATTGGCACTGATACTCCATGGGACCTGAACCAGCAATCCCTGGGTCCGAGTAAGTAGAGACTGTTAAAGACAACCTGGTGTGGTCTCCTGTCACATCTTCCAGGCACGGCCCTACCTTCGGAAGGGCCTAACACCATTGCTGCAACCACCACCAGCTCTGGAAGTACCCACATTCTTCAGCAGCGACGGTTCTCCATCTTTAACCGCAACCCGCAGGTTACATGAACATTAACTCTTATCTCCCCTGTAAATACTCCCCTTTTACAAAAGAAGCCCCAGGGCACAAGACCGGGCAACGGCCACCAGAGTGACATTCCCATTTGCAACCGCCCGGGACCGAGTATCCCCTTTCCTTGGCGCGACAGCTTCTTTTTCTGGCGTCACGAACAGGATACGGACAAGGCCCGTTAACACGGGTGACGTGTGCCTTAAGGAACTGTATTTAATGGACTGTTTGTGCAAAGACTGTCGCCATCTTTAATTGTGAAAAACGGGCTGTGCCATCACTGTGCAAAAAAGGGCGCAAAACTGCAAAAGCGCGCAAATAGAAGCCCCGCCCACGAGTCCTGAGAGCGTGGGCGGAAGTCGGCAGTAACTGGACCCGGAAGCTCCCAGTGTGCCCCAGTCCCTACGAGACTGGTGAGAAATGACCGAGGGGCAACAAAGGACGCAGGCACCGGATGACGGGAGCGCTGCGGGGCCTTCCCAGGCCATGCAAGGCAATGACAACGCGGTGGGATCTGCTCCGGTAAACAAGCAGCAGCACCTGTAGCCGCGGCGGTCGCCCTGATAGTGCCGATTACCTTACCGTATGTACTCGGCGCAGCCTGGCTGCCCCAATATGATGGCAAACTCGACGCCTTACCGGGATTTAAAAAGAAAATTTGCATTGTACTGGACATGTACACGATTACCGGCAGGCAGCGGGCGTCTGTGGTGTTAGGACATAAGGAACCTTGCGTTATACTACCTTCAAACTTTGATAATCAGAAAACTTGCCTAATCAGTTAAGACTAGGGAAGAACAACATCCACTGTTTCACGTGACCACTTGAAAAAATGCCCAGAACTGCTGAAGCCAAGAGAAGAAATACCAAACCAACCGCAAGCAGAAGAGAAGAAAGAAAAAGTGATCCATACTATCTTGAGAGACTTTCCAGAGAATTGGCATCAGTATAATGTATAATGTTATCATTGTGCCAGTCCTTACATTTCCACAAGCTGCAGAGGAACTAGTTCCAGAAGAGCCCTCAGACCATACACTAGTAGGCTTACGAAGAACACGTAGACAATTGCCTACCCCACCTTCAGACAGTAGGGCGACACCTGCCATTAGGTGTTATACAGTGTGTCCACCCATATCCTATCCACTGCCATTAACTTGAGAATGGCGGCAGCTATAGGCATAGAAGTGGTGTCTAGGTATAGTAAGGTAGCCATGCTCTACGCAATGAATCCACCTATAGCGCCACCTGGTGGAAAACAACGTAGTTAGCATTCTTATTTCGAATACACACAAAAACCACAAAGGTAAATATTGAGGTAGTTATTATATCAAAATACCACCACTAGGACTACTCTCATAAAAATATATTTTATTAATAAATATTAAAAAAAGAACATGTGTGGTGTTCTTATCTTTCAATTTTGTACATCACATAGACATATATATACAAGTGCAAGTGTAAACCATGGTTAAACCCACGCCTGAGCGCAGCTATAGACAGTGGTTTATAGAGAGGGGGACAGATGTTAGTACGTCACTGTCCGGCTAGTAGTTGTTTAATGTACACTGTATCTACCTCCTTGTTTGTAGATGTATATGTTGATTATACTCTACTAAAAGGTATATAGCTCTCACTGTCCTTGTCAGCCTCCAGCAGGGATAACCACCACCAGAAAAGTGATAAAAGTGCAAACAAATGAACCATAGACAAACAAACAGTGGCAATGCGTTAGCTGTCCAGGGTTCTCATATTAGGCATAATTTCCCTAATCAAAGGTTGCTGGATAGTTTAGGTAGGAGCCTGGAGTTCCACTTAACTAATGGATCCCCCTGCTCTCCTGACGCGTTTCACCCCCCCTAACGCAGTAAAAGGGGATCATCAGAGGATTTTTTGTGAGTCACTTCTCAAGAAAGGACACCTAGAAAGATGAACGAAAAAATGTTGTAAGTATATAGATAAACGACTGCATTGTTCTAGGCACATATAGCTATATAGGTACACTTACAGGGGACCAGTCCTCTTTTTTAGAGTGCTAATAAGTGTTCCCTCTTAATATGTGGTTACATGAGCGGACTGTTCAAACGTCCAGGATAAGGATGAAGCTTATTTAGTAGTTGGTCCCTGTAGAAATGTATAGGAAAAGTGGGCGGGTAATTCCATATTATTCATATGCTCAGGCAAAATTTATCATACACATAAAGTCTGGATTTCTACCTGTATATAGATGTAGTGGTGTATACACTTTTTAGTCAATAAAGAGGCAGTTTTTTATCCACTATAATTCTCCAGGAGACGTATGGTCCTATGATTATAATAGGTTGTATATTCGTCCCTCCTGTAGGGATAATAAGATGCGTATACATGATTATACATGTCCTCCGTTTGGGGTATACTATAGAGAGACACACATTTTATGGTTTTTTATATTACCTCTTGACGGGACCAGAGTGGGTTTTTCAACCTTCAAATCACTCAGGAAATTGAATATATAGGTGACCTCTTTTCAGGCGAATGTATAGGATATGACAGATAATTTGTCCTGTAAAGGAATAGCATCATTGATTTACTACCTTTATTGAAAACCGTGCATATGCGTTACTTACTGGCACTCAGGGGTATACCTGTAAGGGCAATCAGCGGTGTGTAGGCAAAACCAAAACCCTACCACAGGGATATAAATTGGTGAGTCACTTCATGTATTAACTGCAAAAAAACCAACATAACGGATACTTGTATTTCTGGTTTCACTATCAGCCCAAGAAGCATAATCGTAACCATTGTCCAGTCTTATGCATCTATATATGACAGTTATCCTGCAGTCGCTGTTAAAGCAGCAATAGTCCCCCATCATATAGGTATGATAATGGCCCATTGCAGCTACACACTGTGGCAGAGGTCCCAGAATATTATTAAGTATATTAGAGGTCAGTTCACCTTGCCTGTAAGGGGGAAGTTTCCTATGGTATAGCATTCCCATAAGGTTGAATCACAAAGATGTATATCTTCTGTGAGACTGCACATAAATATATACAGTGCCATAAGAACTATTTTATGCATAAGGGTGTCTGGCTCCTGATTATAGGGGCCACTGTCTGCAACACAAGGGATCAGTGTACTTACATAGTCCCCCTATGAACGGTTAAAGAGCATACCTTGTTCCTGGAGCTCTACCAGTAAGGACTGTGAGTCCCGAGTGACATACACTCTAGCACACTGGGAGCTCACAAATGACCCGTGCCGTCTCGGTCTGTGCCTGCTGTCTGGACTGGTGACCTGCACGGTCTGCGGGCCTTTTATTAATGGAGTCCCGGAGGTAAGTTTCCTCCGTCCGAAAACCGGAAGTAGCGCGTGGCCGGAAGTGATGTATCGGCATTTTCTCGTTCCCATGTCACAGACTAGATCATGTGATCCGTACTGGGCGGGGTTTAGGGAAACAACTTCCTCCAGTAATATCTGTAGTGTGGAACGCATCTGCGTTCCACAGGCACATCAGTGTTGGAAATATAGCGATATTAATGTAGGACTCACGTACAATAAGCAATTCAGAGCGCTGCTTATAGAAGCAAAATTCCTATAGACGATGTATATATATATAGTGACCGGCCATGATGTATTCATATATACATTTCATTTTATATGCCTATATCACAGAACAGATCATGTGATCTGTACTAGATGGATACATATGATGTGTCATCCTTGGTGGTATGACATACATATATATAGGGCATTACAGAGGGGGACTTGTAATATATGTAAGTGGTAGTGCTAGCCATATTGGGGGCATAATAATAGTGCTGGCCATATCCAGGGCATTCATTCCTATATATAAAAACGTGTTAAATAGGGCACCAGTTTCGTGGTGGTAATAACCATCTAAGGCTAAGTTCACATTTCCGTTGATTTGTATCAGTCACATGCGTCGCTTGACGCATGTGACTGATGCGCTGTTCAACGCTGTACAACGGATGACAAAGAACAGAATTCTTTGTCGGATTCCGTTGTGTGCGGGGGGCGGAGTTCGGGGGCAGAGCCGAGCGGGGGGCGGGGCCAGGCGCTGAGGATGTCAGTAGAAGTGCTGCGGTCTGCATGGCTGGGGACAGGTGAGTGTATCTGTGAGTGAGTGTGTGTATGTGCATGTATGTATGTGTGTGTGTGCACATGCAAAGTGCGGGAGGGGGCGGAGCCGAGCAGGGGGCGGGGCCAGACGAGGGTGTCAGTGCTTGTCTGCATGGCTGGGGACAGGTGTGTGTGTGTGTGTGTACATACATGTGCGGAGTGCGGGAGGGGGCGGGGCCGAGCGGGGAAGTGTCGGCCTCCCTGCACACGTAACCAGCCTAAACATCGGGTAACAGCAAAGCACCCGATGTTTACCTTGGTTACCCGATATTTACCTTGGTTACGGGCCTACACCGCTTAGCGCTGGCTCCTTGCACCGTAACCAGGGTAAATATCGGGTAACCAACCAAAGCTGGTGACGTGTGCAGGGAGCCAGAGAGCATGCGCAGCGAAATCCGACGGATCTCGCTGCTCAAAAAACGTTACATGCTGCGTTCCTCCCGCCCGGCCGTCAGTCGTTCCACGACTGATCAGTCGGGCGGAGGGTGCAACGCAGCATCATCAGTCACAATCCGCTGCTCATACAAGTCTATGGGAGCAGCGGAATCCGCTAAACGGATTCCGCTGTTTACAAGAGCAGCGGATTGTGACTGATAGATTTTAGCGGAAATGTGAACTTAGCCTTAAAGGACAGAGATTATGCTAGATCTATGTGCATCTCGGTAGGGATATATCAGCGCCCCCATGTTTATGGTATATCGCAAGATGCTTGATATCCAAGTGTTATTATATACATAGAGATATATTTCAGAGCCTTAGATACGTAAAAAGGGCTCATATCATAATGCGAGAAGCACCTGGTTACATAATTTCTTTGCACTGTTCTCTATAGACCACATTCCTCCTGAGGGTGTGAAGGTGGAGAGAGCATATAGGTATATATGTACTCATTGCTGAATACAGGGTACATGCTTGCCACTATATCCAATACATAGAGTTGTAATTTCTACATTCCAACGTATAAGCGTACATCCAACTAAATGTATGTGCTATTACACTAGTGCAGTCTCAACAAGGTATATATTTTACATGGTAAAAATGACCATGTGCGGGGCATATAGTATATGCACAAAACTTATGCCTATCAGTATCAATATCGACAACCCGGGAGTGGATATTGACACTGATAGGCATAAGTTTTGTGCATATACTATATGCCCCGCACATGGTCATTTTTACCATGTAAAATATATACCTTGTTGAGACTGCACTAGTGTAATAGCACATACATTTAGTTGGATGTACGCTTATACGTTGGAATGTAGAAATTACAACTCTATGTATTGGATATAGTGGCAAGCATGTACCCTGTATTCAGCAATGAGTACATATATACCTATATGCTCTCTCCACCATCACACCCTCAGGAGGAATGCGGTCTATAGAGAACAGTGCAAAGAAATTATGTAACCAGGTGCTTCTCGCATTATGATATGAGCCCTTTTTACGTATCTAAGGCTCTGAAATATATCTCTATGTATATAATAACACTTGGATATCAAGCATCTTGCGATATACCATAAACATGGGGGCGCTGATATATCCCTACCGAGATGCACATAGATCTAGCATAATCTCTGTCCTTTAAGATGGTTATTACCACCACGAAACTGGTGCCCTATTTAACACGTTTTTATATATAGGAATGAATGCCCTGGATATGGCCAGCACTATTATTATGCCCCCAATATGGCTAGCACTACCACTTACATATATTACAAGTCCCCCTCTGTAATGCCCTATATATATGTATGTCATACCACCAAGGATGACACATCATATGTATCCATCTAGTACAGATCACATGATCTGTTCTGTGATATAGGCATATAAAATGAAATGTATATATGAATACATCATGGCCGGTCACTATATATATATACATCGTCTATAGGAATTTCGCTTCTATAAGCAGCGCTCTGAATTGCTTATTGTACGTGAGTCCTACATTAATATCGCTATATTTCCAACACTGATGTGCCTGTGGAACGCAGATGCGTTCCACACTACAGATATTACTGGAGGAAGTTGTTTCCCTAAACCCCGCCCAGTACGGATCACATGATCTAGTCTGTGACATGGGAACGAGAAAATGCCGATACATCACTTCCGGCCACGCGCTACTTCCGGTTTTCGGACGGAGGAAACTTACCTCCGGGACTCCATTAATAAAAGGCCCGCAGACCGTGCAGGTCACCAGTCCAGACAGCAGGCACAGACCAAGACGGCACGGGTCATTTGTGAGCTCCCAGTGTGCTAGAGTGTATGTCACTCGGGACTCACAGTCCTTACTGGTAGAGCTCCAGGCACAAGGTATGCTCTTTAACCGTTCATAGGGGGACTATCTAAGTACACTGATCCCTTGTGTTGCAGACAGTGGCCCCTATAATCAGGAGCCAGACACCCTTATGTATAAAATAGTTCTTATGGCACTGTATATATTTATGTGCAGTCTCACAGAAGATATACATCTTTGTGATTCAACCTTATGGGAATGCTATACCATAGGAAACTTCCCCCTTACAGGCAAGGTGAACTGACCTCTAATATACTTAATAATATTCTGGGACCTCTGCCACAGTGTGTAGCTGCAATGGGCCATTATCATACCTATATGATGGGGGACTATTGCTGCTTTAACAGCGACTGCAGGATAACTGTCATATATAGATGCATAAGACTGGACAATGGTTACGATTATGCTTCTTGGGCTGATAGTGAAACCAGAAATACAAGTATCCGTTATGTTGGTTTTTTTGCAGTTAATACATGAAGTGACTCACCAATTTATATCCCTGTGGTAGGGTTTTGGTTTTGCCTACACACCGCTGATTGCCCTTACAGGTATACCCCTGAGTGCCAGTAAGTAACGCATATGCACGGTTTTCAATAAAGGTAGTAAATCAATGATGCTATTCCTTTACAGGACAAATTATCTGTCATATCCTATACATTCGCCTGAAAAGAGGTCACCTATATATTCAATTTCCTGAGTAATTTGAAGGTTGAAAAACCCACTCTGGTCCCGTCAAGAGGTAATATAAAAAACCATAAAATGTGTGTCTCTCTATAGTATACCCCAAACGGAGGACATGTATAATCATGTATACGCATCTTATTATCCCTACAGGAGGGACGAATATACAACCTATTATAATCATAGGACCATACGTCTCCTGGAGAATTATAGTGGATAAAAAACTGCCTCTTTATTGACTAAAAAGTGTATACACCACTACATCTATATACAGGTAGAAATCCAGACTTTATGTGTATGATAAATTTTGCCTGAGCATATGAATAATATGGAATTACCCGCCCACTTTTCCTATACATTTCTACAGGGACCAACTACTAAATAAGCTTCATCCTTATCCTGGACGTTTGAACAGTCCGCTCATGTAACCACATATTAAGAGGGAACACTTATTAGCACTCTAAAAAAGAGGACTGGTCCCCTGTAAGTGTACCTATATAGCTATATGTGCCTAGAACAATGCAGTCGTTTATCTATATACTTACAACATTTTTTCGTTCATCTTTCTAGGTGTCCTTTCTTGAGAAGTGACTCACAAAAAATCCTCTGATGATCCTCTTTTACTGCGTTGGGGGGGTGAAACGCGTCAGGAGAGCAGGGGGATCCATTAGTTAAGTGGAACTCCAGGCTCCTACCTAAACTATCCAGCAACCTTTGATTAGGGAAATTATGCCTAATATGAGAACCCTGGACAGCTAACGCATTGCCACTGTTTGTTTGTCTATGGTTCATTTGTTTGCACTTTTATCACTTTTCTGGTGGTGGTTATCCCTGCTGGAGGCTGACAAGGACAGTGAGAGCTATATACCTTTTAGTAGAGTATAATCAACATATACATCTACAAACAAGGAGGTAGATACAGTGTACATTAAACAACTACTAGCCGGACAGTGACGTACTAACATCTGTCCCCCTCTCTATAAACCACTGTCTATAGCTGCGCTCAGGCGTGGGTTTAACCATGGTTTACACTTGCACTTGTATATATATGTCTATGTGATGTACGAAATTGAAAGATAAGAACACCACACATGTTCTTTTTTTAATATTTATTAATAAAATATATTTTTATGAGAGTAGCCCTAGTGGTGGTATTTTTATTTCGAATACAGAACGAGATAGAGAAAAAAAGTGAATTACAAAGTTATAGGGCATCATCAATTCAATACGAATCGACACCTTGCATACAGAAATGCTATGATTAGAACGTGTAAAACTCACAAGGCTGCGGACGTGAAGCGATACCTCATGGAGACCTTCCTACAAGTCCTTGGGTATGGTGGCTGCATGGAGTGGCCTCCACGCTCACCTGACTTGACCCCATTGGATTTCTTTCTGTGAGGTCACATCAAACAGCAGGTGTATGTGTGACGCCCTGGCCTATCAGGTCGTCACAGGGTATTGTGAAATCTGCCCTCCTGTGCAATATCCACCTCCTCCTTGGTTACCTGTCCCTAACCATTGTTGTTGCCAAAAACCAGCTAATCAAAATCCTAGGAACACTCTGCACCACACCCACCAGACACACCAGTGGACGGCCTGAGTGGAATAGGGTCGCCTACTTGGGGGGTTTGTAAGGGGAGGTCAGGAGTCAGTCAATAGGAGTGTAGAGTTGGAGGTGAAAGTGAGAGGAGGTCAGGAGCTGGGCTCCTTGGAACTACTAGGTAGCAGACGCTGTTCTGGGCCTGGTAGGAGCTGGAACCCCGGTCACAGGGGATCGTGACAGGGTGCACGGCATTGTCGTGGAGGACAGCCGGCGGCCTTGTACCATCACCGGGCAGGGGCCAGGGCACGACGGGGTACGTGGACTCTAGGTCAGGGAGTAGCTTCAGGCAACCTGACAATTTACCTGACGAGAACGGAGCCTTCAAGATCCGCTCTCCACCCGCTCCAAAATCGGGGTACTAGCGCAACAAGGGGGATAGGATTTTCCACAAATACGGCCCAGAAAATCCCAAGCGTGAACCCTGAGAGCAAGCGCCCTCAGTTAGCCATATTGGGGAGCGGGACCCTACTAGTTTCAAGCTACAGGGACCAACCAGAAGGAAACAAGGTGCCAAGGGAAAGGTCACAGATCAACAGGCAACACCAACAGAAATGGGACCCAAACGTGCTCCCTCTCAGCGGCAGCGGTGTCCAGAAATTTGGTTTACTAAAGTTGTCGGTGTCAGTGTTATTGGACTGAGTACGCAAGTGACCCTTACCTCCCCAACGACACCTCCCTGTCACAATCACCGAGTCCCGGGGCATCTCCCCTTACCCGTGGAGGGGTTAAACACCTGGCTGCCCACTCCATCGCCACCGGGTACTCCCAGCCGCAGCGGTGATACTCTACCTTACCACACACCACGGTCGGGTCAGAAACTCTTAATTTACCACCCCCTGTAAATACCCCCTTCATCCGAGTGGCTGTGAGGCCCTCTGGGTCTGGATGCCCCTCGAGCCACCGCGGATCCGGATCCGAGCAGCTCGACTGCTGACACAGGGGCGGTACATATGATGCGACCCCTCCACCAACATTGCAGGACCTACAACGACGTATCACAGATGCTTGTGCAAACGTGTCACCTACCATATTGCACAACGTGCAGCAAGATACAGATACAGATACAGTATGCTGTCCAGAGTCCAGATGTGTATTGCAGCTGACGGTGGCCACTTTAGGTATCAAAGTTAAATAAGCACCATGTGCGTGACCAGCATTCAATGTTTTGGGGGGATTATGGGTTTCATATCATAGCATTTCTGTATCCAAGGTGTCAATTCGTATTGAATTGATGATGTCCTGCAACTTTGTAATTCACTTTTTTTTTCTATCTCATTCCGTTTTCGAGATAAAAATGCTAACGCCGTTGTTTTCCACCAGGTGGCGCTATAGGTGGTTTCATTGCATAGGGCATGGCTACTTTACTATACCTAGACACCACTTCTATTCTTATAGCTGCCACTGTTCTCAAGTTAATGGCGGTGGACAGGATATGGGTGGACACACTGTATATGTGTTGCTCTTGTTGTAACCATATATGATTATCGCTCTAAAATGTCCACAATCTGGAGCATATTATTGGGAGTCGTTTGTCCCACCCAGCGTTGGAGGGGTAAGGTAAGACCCTCCAGAAATTATCAGCTACAATGTGGTCCACCATAGGTGACAGTACCTAGGGCTGCAACCATTTCTGTATCCAGTGAACCTTGGGACCTGGCTGGTTTAGAAGAGTCATACTCCGACTCATGTACCCGTTGGGCCCGAACTAACACATTTACAGCCAGTCGTGCCAGGGTCTCACCCTTGACAACTACGTAGACATTTGGTTGTTGTCCGGCAGGTCACGATAGGCCTTCTGAGGTCCTGCTGCCAGAAATGGAGCACCTATTTCTGAACATTGGTTCCGGGGTAGTCCGTCTCTCTCGGCCACTCTTTCGAAAATATCCAGGTAAGACTCAACGTCATCGGTGGCCTCCATTTTCGGCATCACTTTCCTGGTATTGCGAATTACCGGTAGAGCTCCCGCTGCCTGTGACAAGATCATGTGCTGTATCAACAGCTGGTTAGTCTCCTGCTGCTCTTTCATATCCTCCTCCTGCTGCCGAGTAGTCTTGTAGCACCCCTGAGCCACTCAGGGCACTACAGGGAACTGCATCCTCTTGACGATGCAGGACCTACCCCCTGAGACCTGGAGTAACAGTGCCGATACCACCAAAGCACACCCAAAATCCTAGTTCTCCACTCCACACCGGGCATAGAGGGTTAACCATGTAGGGGATGGTCGCTATGAAAAGGAACGAGTCCCGGGGTTAGCCAGCCTGGTGGGAGGGGTCAGCAGTCAGTCAAGTGTCGAGAAAATAATATAATAACCTACATTGAACATCCATAATTGATAACCTCTTAATCCTATTTTAATTAATGCAAGAAAGAACAATTTCTTTACAGAATTATTAGAAAGTTTATTTATGTATAATTTATAAAAATTCATAAAGGGACACAAAAAGTGCAACACAAAGTGCGATGTGCATATAAAAACACGTCAGGGAAGTGTGTCAGATAAGAACAAGCTGAGATGAACAGATAATGCAGCTCATAATATCCACATAGACACAGCACATATATGTATAGGGTTATTGTCATAAAGATCTCTCATAGCGGGGGCGTGGCCTGCACGCTGATGGCGACGGCTGCTTGAAGGAGAGCTCTGTGCTGACAGCAGGATAAACCGGCTCTTATCAGCTCACAGATAACAGGATTACCAGCTACAGGAGGTGTGAGTAACCCCAGCCCCCAGCTATGCCTAAGGGGAGACCTAAAAAAACTGGCACTCCAGCCAAACTGACAGACTTCTTCCCCCTGGATAGGGATCTCTCCTTACCAAGCAAGATGGCTTCCCACTCAGCTTCTTCCCACTCCTCACAGGGAGAAACAGGCTGTTTAAGAGGCTGCACAGCCATTCCTCTGACAGAGGAAACAATGCAAGCTCTACTGAAAACGCTGAGGGCTTCCTTGCAGGCTGATCTCAGAGAAATAGTAAGAGAGTTAAAGGAAGAGATCAGGTCTCTAGGGGTTCGCACAGAGCATGTAGAAACTAAGATGGCTGAATTTGCAACATCACATAACAATCTGATAGATGCTAACACAGCTTTGGAAAAGGAGGTGGAGGCACTAAAACTTAAAATCAGTGATATAGAGGACAGATCCCGAAGAAATAACCTATAAATCAGAGGGATTCCCTCATCAGTAGCAGATAAAGACCTCCAGGAATACTTCCACAAGTTTCTGCAGCTTATACTCCCTGGATGGGACACCAGAGACCTGATAGTGGACAGGATTCATAGAGTCCCTAAAGCCAAAGGCATAGATCCAGCTCTGCCTAAAGATGTCCAGGCTAGACTTCATTTCTATAAAACAAAAGAAGCTGTGCTTCACACACTGAGGGGAAATCCAGCCCTGCCAGACACTTTCATGGGACTAAAAATCTTCCCAGATCTTTCTGCTGCAACTCTTAATAAAAGAAGAGAATTTGCCCACCTTTCTAAACTCCTTAGAGATCAAGACATCAAGTACAAGTGGGGTTTTCCGGTGAAGATGATAATTTTCAAAGATGGAGGCACTCACATATGTCATACTCCTTCTCAGCTGGGCAAATTGCTGGATGACTGGGGAATAGCCCACCCACCAAACCCTGGTGGGCAGGAGAATCATAGAGGCCCTCCAGACAGGATTAACCCTGAATGGTCAGTAGCTTAGCTGGGACTCCTTCCTGCTTATGGCACCTGCTGTCCCTGCTCCTGTGACACGGGATGTCACGTAGCCCCCCTGATGTTCTCGCCTATGGCGAGCGGTTATACACCGGGCACCCTACTCGGGGCAAACCGGTGTTGTTGGAATTTTTTTGTTTTTGTTCCTCTTCTCACAAATGTTCCTTAATTTTTTCTGGAAATTTCTCTCAATTCCTTGCTGGTCTAGCCCCTCTCATCCCTGATGGCGTTCCTAGGAATTCAACCCCCCCTGCGGCTCCAATATGAGAATTAAGATATTGTCTATTAATGTGAACGGACTCAACTCCCCAGCAAAAAGGTCAATGATGTGGAGAGAGGTGAAGGCATCTAACTGTGATATAGCATGCATTCAGGAGACCCATCTTCTTTCCACAGATAATAAACGGCTACTTCATCCAAGCTTCCAACACACCTTTTTTGCTAATGACTCAAAAAAAAGAGGAGGAGTGGCCATTTTAATAAAGCACTCAGTGGCCTTTAAATTGATAAATGTCAGTTATGGAGCGGATGGAAGATATATTATTTTGTCTTGTTATATCAACAGCGTCCCTTATACCTTGGCAACGGTCTACTCCCCAAATTCATCACAATTGACCTTTGCTAGGAAATTTTTCCAAGCATTCAAAGATACTGCCACAGGGGCGGAAATCATCTGTGGAGACTTTAATATACCTGTAATACGCTCCATGGATTGCTCCAACACCAGCATCCCACATGCTAAGGAACTTAAGCATCTCATCAATGAATTCCATTTTCATGACATCTGGAGATATTTGCACGCATCAGAAAGAGACTATACGTTCTTCTCTTCCAGGCATCGCTCATACAGTAGAATTGATTTTTTTTTGGTCGACAGCAAATCTATAAGTAATTGTGTGGCAGCTGATATTGGTTTAATTACTTGGACAGATCATGCGCCGATCTCTTTGTCTGTTCAGGGTAGCTTTAATGTTCAAAATTCCCCTAGGTGGAGACTGAATACCAGCTTGCTTGGTAGGCAGAAGGTACATGATGAAGTAGAGTCAGTGTTAACAGAATATTTTAAACTTAATAATAATGGGGAAATTTCTGACGAGACCCTGTGGGCTGCTCATAAAGCCGTAGTCAGAGGGCAGCTCATAAAAATAGCCTCCATCCAAAAACGGAAAAAAGACGCAGATATTAAATATATATTAACCCGTATTCATCACCTTGAATCCCTGAATAAAGCCAAAGCATCCCCTAACTTGACTAAAGAAATTGTAACCCATAGATTCCAACTAAGATCCCTACTCCTGCAAAAATACGAACATAATCTTAAAAAAAATAGATCGACATTTTATGCTATGGGGGATAGAGCGGGGTCCTTATTGGCAAGAAGGACGAAAAAACGTGAGATCCAATCTAAAATAGAATTCCTGAGGGACCCGAACGGAACAATCACTAGACATCCCATTGAAATAGCAGAAGCATTTGCGAAATACTATGAGGCCCTGTATAATCTAAAATATGATTCCAATACGTCACAGCCGACTCAAGTGGATATACAGGGTTTCCTAGACACCCTGGATCTTCCCCGGGTCTCAGATGAGCAATTAGAGGAACTTAATCTTCCCTTTACTACACATGAAATCCTAGGTGCCATCAAAATGACTAAGTCTAACTCTGCCCCGGGCCCCGATGGGCTGCCATACGAATATTACAAACAATTTACATCCACTCTGTCCCCCTTTATGTCAAAAACCTTCAATTTTTGGCAAAATAAAGGGTCAATTTCCCCAGACAACTTAGAAGCGATAATTATCACGCTACCAAAGCCAGGGAAACCTGCAGACACCCCGGGTAATTTTAGGCCCATTTCACTCCTAAATTGTGATGTTAAAATTTATGCCAAACTAGTGGCAGATAGACTTCATAAAGTGATCCCGACCTTAGTGGCTCCAGACCAAGTTGGGTTTGTGACAGGGAGGCAATCTAAGGATGGCACCAGACGGATGCTTGACTTGATTGGACTGGTGGAGATATCGGGTGAACCCAGTGCATTCCTGTCTCTTGATGCTGAAAAAGCCTTTGACAGGGTGCACTGGGGATACCTGGAGAGAGTTCTAACAAAATTTGGGTTCTTGGGGAACATCAAGTCATCCATTCTAGCCCTCTACTCTTGCCCAAATGCGTCAGTGTTGGCATCGGGGTTTCTGTCATCTAAATTTCAAATAAGTAATGGCACCCGCCAGGGGTGTCCATTGTCTCCCGCTATTTTTGCTTTAGTGGTAGAACCTCTGGCGGAAGCTATACGAAAAAACATAGCCATTTCTGGTATAAGAGTTGGGGAATTTGAACATAAACTTGGTTTATACGCAGACGATGTGATAATTTCCTGTTCTAACCTTGCAGTGTCGATTCCAGCAGTGGTGAACACATTATCAAACTTTTCTAAAGTGTCGTATTATAAGCTTAATGCGGCAAAGTCTTTGATACTGCCGTTTAATGTACCGGCGGAGGCCAGGAGTGCGCTGGAGGGGGCCTTTCAATTCAAATGGTGCGACAGGGGGATACCTTATTTGGGTATTAAGCTGACACCATCGCAGATGTTAATTAAAGAAAATTTGGAACCTCTGATCCAAAATTTAGAAAAGGAATTGGGAAGGTATGAAAAAATATCATTGTCCTGGATGGCCAGGATACAGTCCTTTAAAATGGTTTTCTTACCCAAAATATTGTATGTGCTCAGATGCCTTCCCATCAAAATTTCTCACAAAACCCTGATGAAACTTCAATCGTTGACTAACAAATTTGTCTGGGGTAATAAAAGGGCTAGGGTCGCAGGTAAAGTGTTATACCCCCCATATGACTTAGGGGGATTGGGCACCCCAAACATAACGGCATATTATAAAGCCTTACTAATTGAATCACTAAAGGAATGGTGGCATCCAGGTAATTCCCATAGATGGGCTCAGATTGAAAATTTCCTGTCCCGCCAGGGCTCGGTCAGAAGAATGATGGAAGCAGAATATTTGAGCCGTTCACGGTTCTCCCCGTGTGTTCCCACCATGTCAGCCTCCCTGGAGGTCTGGCGAAATGACTTGATTCATAAGATTCAGATTCCTCTTTCAGAGATTTCCCTCAAGTCGTTGGAATCTCAAATCCCCTTTTTGAATCTGGCCAGGTGGGAGGGATCGGGCATTACAGTGCTGGCGGACCTATACTCTGATTTGGGTGTTAACCCCTTTAATGAAATAGTACGGGAACACCCCTCTTTAAAGGGCTGTTTCTATCAACACATCCAAATTAGTCATTTTCTGGCCTCTAAATTTCCTCCAAAGTCAAAGCCTCTGTTACCTACAACAAAAGCTTTGGTATTTAAAAAGATAATTAAATCCAAAGGTATCTCCTCGACATACAAATGGCTCAATAACCCCCCCGAAGAGAAAAAATCTCCTTATATGAATAAATGGGACGTGGAGTTGAGTGTCTCTACCTCACCTTCAAACTGGCACTCGGCATCAGCAAATATCCAAAAATATTCCAAGTGTATAAATCATCTGGAGCAACTGAAAAAAGTACACCTGCGATGGTATCGGTCCCCAGCCAACTTAGCACAGTTCCTCCCAAATTATTCGCCACATTGTTGGAAGGACTGCCTCCAAAGGGGTACTCTTGGTCACTGCTGGTGGGCTTGTCCCAAGGTTTTCTTGTTCTGGTTGGAGGTGTTTGGCCTGATGGGTGAGCTGACAGGCAATCGTATTAATCCGAATCCGGCTCTGGCAGTGTTAAACGTGGGTATAGAGGAGTTCTCTTGGGAATCCAGGGGTTTATTAGTTCACATTCTAGTAGCTGCCAGATATTGCATAAGTCTGCACTGGAAATCCCCAAAGACGCCTACATTAGTTGAACTATATAACCGAATTAATCTCCAATGCCAATACGAGTTCTGTCTGGCTCACTCCATCCGCGCCAAAAACAAAATACTTCAGATTTGGGACACGTGGTTAAACTCTGTATATGCATCCCCTGTCAGGCATCTGTTTCCAGGGCAAACTGTTGATAATTAAAAACGGGTCAAATAGGCTCAAAGTGTGTGTTACGCAGGGAGTTCACCCATACCACATGTCAATAGTCAAGGTGTTTAAATCTCTGTTGTTGTTACTGCTCGGGCTACCCCAAAACGCCATCCAATTCCCTCCCTCCCCCCTCCCCCTCCCTGGTTGCTTCCTTGCAACCATCCATGGTTCTCCCCCTCTCCCCCACCTCTCTCTCCCCTCCCTTTTCTTATCTTCCTTTCTTACTCTCTGGTTCTGGTTGTTTGGATCCCTCATTTTGAGGATTAAAGAGTAAATTGGTAGGTTGACTCTATACGTATTGGGTATTGATTAACCTAAAAAAGTTGCAACTTGCATCAGACATGATTGGTGGTGGTGTGACAGGAAATGTGAATCATAATCAAAGGTGATACTACCACATGTTACAGCGTTGTTTTCTTTGTGTATTATTGCCAATGATACCTGAATTTCTCCTTTTTTGTAATGTAACTTCCTACAATAAAAATTGATTGGATTAAAAAAAAAAAAAGATCTCTCATAGCAAAAATTAATGTGTGGCGCCCTGGACTAGCCAGGTCGTCACACGTACTACAACAACACACCGCACACCCCGAGATAGGCACATCAGTCACACACAAATCCTTGTTGCCTCCCTCCAGGGGCTGATGTCCACACCAGGTGGGGTGGAGCCAGGTGGTTGGCCCCACCCACCGAGGAGTTCACAGTCCTGGAGGCGGGAAAGGAAGTGAGTGCAGTTAGGGAGAGTGAAGTGGAAGGAGCGAGGTGGCAGTTGAGGAGCAATTTGACCGTGTCCGGGTACGTGGCCCGGGCACCAAGAGCAAGGTTGGCAGACGGTGGTGGCCGTCTGCAGGAGAGGCCGATCGACGCGGGACCATAGGACCGGGGATGGGCGGTGGCCCACCGGTACCGAACCGGGGAGCGAAGAGAAGCCAGCACAAACCAGTAGGGCCTACGGAACCCGACCAGGCTTGGAGTCGCCGTTAAACCGGTCAAATCCGTTAGCGACTGGAACCTCCGGGGTTTCCTAGCAGCAAAGACCTGATAGAAGGCAACCGTCCAAACCGAGAAGGGGAAATACAGCTACCGCCACAGCTAGAATTCCCAGGGCCAGAGCCTGCGGGCAAAAGGGGCTCCTCCGGCCCATATCCAAGCTGGGGAGCGGGTTACCGGTGGGAAGCCATCGGGACCGAAGATACACAACAGGTGCAGGGAAAGGCAGCCACCACCAACCGTCCGGGAGTAACCACAGCAGCTGGCTGCGGGACCCGTCCATCCAGCCGTTTGTTTTACTTGGCTGAGTGAGTACCACCGTGCCATCTGGCACCGCGCTGCCGCCGCGACCCTGCACCTCACCAACCCTGCCTCCCCCGTCACACCTCACCAGGCCCCGGGACCACCAAATCCCCCTACCCATGGAGGGGAAAGAAACATCTTGGCTGCTCCCCGTCATCGCTCCCGGGATCCCCATCCAGAGCAGCGGTGGTGCCCCAACCTCACCACAAACCGTGGGAGGCGTCACGGACCAACTCCCCAAAAACCCCAAAACCACCCCTTTCACTCACGGGCGAGGAGCGCCGCTCGAGTCTCCGGATCCGGCCCACCGCTCGAGCCACCGAGCCGCCAGGGGCAAGCAGCAGCAGCGCCGGACCCGAGCGTTAGCAAGAGCGCAGCGGCGGCGGCCTCCTCCCCGCCCGCGACAAATGCATATTAAATAGAGGTAAAAACCCAAAGATCAAAATAACATGCTATCAAATTCCAATAATGATCATATACATATATAGGAAGTATAAGATATATCAAAGATCTCAAATATATACTTTTTCCATGGTTTAAATGCTGACAAAGTCATTCAGGGATCATATTAACATTGTTAGGTCAATAGTAGCCAGATAGACACAATACAAAGATTCAAACTCTCAGCAGTGAGTACGGAGTTAATCAGAGGTACAAATAAAGGTACAATGACCCACCAGGATCACTCCTCCACCTTAGAGGTGCAGGGTGGTGTGTCAGTGTGTAGACCGCGGGCCCCGGGACTACACCTCCCGTACCTGTGGAGGGGATCCCACCTTGCTGCCCCGCTCCATCATCCCCGGGCGCCCCATCACCAGGCAGAAGCGGTACCACCATCCCTCACCGCAACCCACGGGTGGCGTCACAGACACAACACCTCCCTTGTAAATATCCCCCCTTTCCGACGGTTGTGAGGACAGGCGGCCGTGCGAGCCCGGGTCCGGTCATCACTTGAGCCGTAGCAGCGAACCCAGATCCGAGCAGGCCCCTGTGAAGAAGCGGCAGCGGCCCCCGCCCGCAACAACTCGAACCTGGCGTCACTAACAGGATTCCTACCCCATCTGTAGATGACGTGCGCCTTGCTTTAAATTCTGTGAACTGTAAGAAAATTTTGAACTGCCGCCATCTTGCCCGCCATCTTTGGCGCCAAAACAACAGCACCATCTTCCCCGAAAAAGGCGCGAAGTTGAAGCCCCGCCCCCTGGGAACGCGGGCAGAAGCCGGTGACTCCCAAGACAGGAAGCGTAAAGGACAGTGGGTCCCGCAAGACTGCTGTCGAAAATCCAGGGGGGAGGGCAGGAAGAGCAGCATATGATCCGAGAAGATAAAGGGCAGGGACACCAGGACTTTGCCAAATACCGTTCCTGGACACAAGAGCGACAGGATGTCTCAGCGGTCCGGCAACCAGCGTGTGGAGGGTCTCGTTTCGGGGACCGCCGACTTGATTGAGGAGCAGACGGAGAAGATGTGCCAATGAATCCAGGCGGCCCAGGCTCATTTCATCCTGACAAGGTGGACGACCGAGATGAAGGGCCTGGCTGCAGCTGTCCGGGCACGCAAGATGGAGATGGCCTCGGAGGAGCGGGTAAGCAGTGACCCACGCCCCTATGTTCCAGAGGAACCGGCCGCCCCGGCTCAGGGGTCCGGCCTTCCCCCGTCCGCCACATCGCCTCCCTCGCCACCCGTGTCCGCAGCCAGTGCCCCGATCAACCCGCCACCCCAAGCTGCAGCAGCGGAACCCGTCCCATCTAAAGAGGAGGACCCGGCAATGGGGACCTCGGGCCTCGCCTGCACCACTGATCCGGCACCCGTCTTGGCCCCAAGCCAGGCCGCAACCCTGATGACATTCCATCCGGCTCCAGCAGTCCGCCCGGCCACAACAGAGATGACAACAGCTCCGGCAGTCCGCTCGGCCGCAACGGAGATGATGACGGCTCCGGCAGTCTGCCCGGCCACAACAAAGGCGGAACCCGACCGACAGTCTACCCCAGATGCAGCGCCAGCCGCTCTCAAATACCTCGTCCCGGCTGTGGAGTGCACCTGCAGAAAGGCGGAGCAGGCCACTGATCGGTGGGGCCCACGGCAGTATGAGAGGCCGGTCGTAGCCGGCGCAGAGGGCATCCGAGTGGGCCTGGCTCCTGAGCAGGAGGCGGAGCACGGAACCCGGGCCCCGCACCGGGAGCGGCAGCGGCAGCAGTAGTAGCTGACCATGGACGGCTACCCGCAAGTTAAAAGTTTAAATGTTTAAAGAATGACTGTTGAAGGACTGCACCCTTGTTAGACGTCCTCATGTTCCGTGGAGGAGGCCATCTGAACCCCAGGTGGAGGGTGGCAGGACAGTTAAAAGTTAAACAGTTTGAGATGCCCCATTTTTGTTGAACTTCTTCTTCCCTGCCTGCTAAAGATGAAGAGGCCATCAGGGGTTGGAGCCCTTGGTGGAGGATGGAGCCGGACCAGGAAAAGTAAAAGCAGCTGCACCTGCACCGCAAGCAACTGGAGAAGGGGTCTCAGGACAGTGCAGCACCGTGAGTGAAGGTGGCACTGGGGATCCATGTTGTTTGGGTGGCGGGTTGTTGTGGAGAGAAGCTGCAGCAGGAGGCTGCCTCGGCAGCGGTGTTAAAACGTTTTTGTTTCTATATACCTTCTTGTTACCTCACCACCAGGACTGCAACGCTTCTGGAGAGGTTGGTTGGAGAAGGGCCTGCGGTGGAGTCGGCCGAGGCCCAGTCACTAACGAAACCGGTGGCTACCCTCCAGGCCAAGGGTTCCCGGACTATGGAACATTTGGGGTGGACTGGCGGGTGAGGGACTTTTACCCAAACATTGCGAACGTCCCCAGGAACCCGGGACGGTGTGCACTTGGGATTAGCGGTGGCACTGAGGGTGGGTTCAGGTGTTTTGGGTAGCGGGTGAAAATGGGAAAAGTAGATGCATGTTTTTGTTTATTGCAACGTTCAAGTAATGTGCCTCCCGTAAGGGATGAACGTTTTTATAATGTTTTATATATACACTTGTAATTCTTTTCCTATTTTCAGTTGCTGAAAAAATAAACGTCAGTGGTCGGACAGCCCGTGGACCGGCTGTATTCAACCAAAGGGGAGTGTCACGCCCTGGCAAAACCAGGTAGTCACAAAAGAGTACATCCTCCTTGTTACCACCAAAACCCCACACTTAAGCGGGCTTTACACACAGCGACATCGCTAACGATGTCGCTGGTGAAAGCACCCGCCCCCGTCGGTTGTGCGTCACGGGCAAATCGCTGCCCGTGGAGCACAACATCGCTAGGAACAGTCACACATACTTACCTGCCTAGCGACGTAGCTGTGGCCGGCGAACCGCCTCCTTTCTAAGGGGGTGGTTCATTCGGCGTCACAGCGACGTCACTAAGCGGCCGCCCAATAGAAGCGGAGGGGCGGAGATGAGCGGGCCGAACATCCCGCCCACCTCCTTCCCTCCTCATTGCGGGCGGCCGCAGATAAGGTGTTGTTCCTTGTTCCTGCGGTGTCACACATAGCGATGTGAACGACGAACAACCTGCGTCCTGCAGCAGCAATGATAATCGGGATAGGAACGACTGTACAACGATCAACGATTTGGTAAGTAATTTTGATCGTTAACAGGTCGTTCCTGCGTTTCACACGCAACGACATCGCTAACGAGGCCGGATGTGCGTAACGAATTCCGTGACTCCCAACGACATCTCGTTAGCGATGTCGTTGCGTGTAAAGCCAGCTTTAGGCAAACACACAGCCATTAAACCCTAGCCACCCCCTCCTGACAATAAGGACACACCAGTGGGTGGGATCAGGTGGTTGAGAACGCCCACCTAGGGGGCCTGAGGTGTCAGAGGCGGGAACACAACAGTTCAAGTTGAAGTCTGAGTGAGACAAGAGTGGACAGTTGAAGCTGACAGTGGTAGTGGAGTGGAAGTCAAGTGCAGACTGTGCAGTGTAGTCAGGGGTAGGAGCCCTTGGACTACCCGGCTAGGTAGCAGACGGTGAACAGGGCCACAGGCGACGGAGATCCGGTCGCGGGAAACCTTAAGTGGATCGGGGCAGGGTTGTAGCCCGCCGGTGCCGACAGCGGGAATCCGGTCCGGAGGCCGTGCACAGTCAGGGTGCCTGAACCCTAGGGCGAGGAAGGTTCCAAGCCCCTCTCCAATTAACCAGCCGGGGACAAGGTTCCAGACTTTGTCCCATTAACTGCCCAGATACAGCGAAACGGAAGCCCAACACGGGGGATAGGGTGTCCGCCAGAACCCACTGAGATCCCAAGGGTCAGCTTTCGCTGGCCACAGCTCCCAACACACACAAAACCAGAGTGGACTTTTCCATTACAAGTGAAGTCGTCCAATAGGAAAGACAAACACAAAGTGCAGGAAAAAGGGAAACCTTTTCACTAACCTGGGTGCGAGACCCGAATGCACCCTCCAAATGCAGCCGGCCACTGACAACTTGGTTTACTACTGGACTTGTGTGAAATTACTGAACTGCGAGTACACCATTGTCCCCCGGTCCAGCAGCCATCACTCCCGTGTTCCGACCGCGGGCCCCGGGACTACACCTCCCCTACCCGTGGAGGGGATCCCACCTTTCTGCCCCGCTCCATCAGCCCCGGGCGCCACATCACCAGGCAGCGGCGGTGCCACCATCCCTCACTGCAACCCACAGGTGGCGTCACAGACACAACACCTCCCTTGTAAATATCCCCCCTTTCCGATGCTTGTGAGGACAGGCGGCTGCTCGAGCCCGGGTCCGGTCACCACTCGAGCCGTAGCAGCGAACCCGGATCCAAGAAGGCCCCCGAGAAGGAGCGTCAGTGGCCCCCGCCTGCAAAATTGTCGCCATCTTTAATTCTGAAAAACTGGCTGCGCCATCACTGTGCCCAAAAGAGAGCGAAACTGCAAAAGCGCGCAAATAGATGCACCGCCCACGAGTCCTGAGAGTGTGGGCCGAAGTCGGCAGTAACCGGACCCGGAAGCTCCCAGTGTGCCCCAGTCCCCGCGAGAGTGGTGAGAAATGACCGAGTGGGAACAAAGGATGCAGGCACCGGACGACGGGAACGCTGCAGGGCCTTCCAAGGCTGTGCAAGGCAATGACAACGAGGTGGGACCTGCTCCGGTAGAACAAGAACAACAACAACAGAAAAGTGACTACAGCTCTGGAGGTGACTGGAGCATAAGAAAGGATGTAACAGCAGAATAGTGACTACAGCTCTGGAGGTAACTGGAGGATAAGATCTGATGTAGCAGCAGAAAAGTGATTGCAGCTCTGTAAGTGGCTCAGCAGAATAGTGACTGCAGCTTTGGAGGTAACAGAAGGCTAAGGCATGATGTAACATCAGAATAGTGACTGCAGCTCTAGAGGTGACTGGAGGATAACACCCAATGTAACAGTAGAATAGTAACTGCAACTTTAAAGGTGACTGGAGGATGAGACATGATGTAACGGTAGAATAGTGACTGCAGCTCTAGAGGTGACTGGAGGATAAGACATGATGGAACATAAGAATAGTGACTGCAGCTCTGGAGGTGACTAGAGGATAGGTCATAACATAAATGTAGAATAGTGTCTGCAGCTCTGGAAGTGATTAGAGGTTAAGACAAAATGTAAGCGTAGAATAGTAACTATAGCTCTTGAGGTGACTGGAGGTTTATACTTTATTTAACAGCAGAATAGTGACTAAAGCTCTGAAGGACACTGGAAGATAAGTCATGACATAACTGGAGAGTAGTGCCTGCAGCTCTGGAAGTGACTAAAGATAAGATATGATTCAACAGCAGAATAGTGACTACAGCTCTGGAGGTAACAGAAAGCTAACACATGATGTAACATCAGAACAGTGACTGCAGCTTTGGAGGTGACTGGAGGATAAGACACAATGTAACAGTAGAATAGTGACGGCAGCTTTAAAGGTGACTGGAGGATGAGACATGATATTACGGTAGAATAGTGACTGCAGCTCTGAAGGTGACAGGAGGATAAGACACAATGTAACAGCAGAATAATGACTGCAGCTATGGAAGTGACTGGAGGATAAAAGACGATTTAACAGCAGAATAGTGACTGCAGCTCTGGAGGTGACTGGAGGATAAGAAAAGATGTAACAGCACAACATTGACTGCAGCTTTGGAGGTGACAGAAGGCTAAGAAATGATGTAATACCAGAATAGTGTCTGCAGCTCTGGAGGTGACTGGAGGATAAAACACGATGTCAAAGCAGAATAGTCAGTGCAGTTCTGGAAGTGACTGGAGGATAAGACACAATGTAACAGTAGAATAGTGACTGCAGCTGTGGAGGTGACTGGAGGTTAATAATTTATGTAACAGTAGAAAAGTGTCTGCAGCTCTGGAAGTCACTGGAGGATAAGACACGAAGTAACAGCAGAATAGTGACTGCAGCTTTGTAGGTGACTGGAGGATAAGACACGATGTAACAGCTGAATAGTGACTGCAGCTCTGGAGGTGACTTGAGGGTAAGACAAGATGTAACAGCAGAAAAGTGACTGCAGCTCTGAAGGTGACTTCAGCATAAGACACAATGTAAGAGCACAATAGTAACTGAATCTCTGGAGAAGACTGGAGGATAATATAAGAAGTAACAGCAGACTAGTGAGTACAGCTCTGGAGGTGACTGGAGGATAAGTCATAACATAACTGTAGAATACTGTCTGCAGCTGTGGAGGTGACTGGAGAATAAGATATGAAGTAGCAGCAGAATAGTGATTGCAGCTCTGGAGGTGACTGTAGGATAAAGTATGATATAACAGCAAAATAGCGACTACATCTCTGGAGGTGACTGGAGGATAAGTCATAACATAAGTGTAGAATAGTGTCTGTACCTCTGGAGGATACGATGAGATGTAATAGCAGAATAGTGTCTGCAACTCTGGAGGTGACTGGAGGATAAGATCTGATGTATTAGCAGAATAGTAACTGCAGCTCTGGAGGTAAATGGAGGATAAGACAAGATATTACAGAAGAATAGTGTCAGCAGCTTTAGAGGTGACTGAAGGATGAGACAGAATGTAACAGCAGAATAGTAAATGCAGCTCTGGAGGTTCAAGCTTTATGTAATAGTTGAATAGTGACTGCATTTCTGGAGCTGACTGGATGATAAGACACAATGTAACAGTAGAGTAGTGACTGCAGCTGTGGAGGTGACTGGAGATGAATAAGTTATGCAACAGGAGAAAAGTGACTGCAGCTATGGAGGTCACTGGAGGATAAGAGATGAAGTAACAGCAGAATAGTGACTGCTTGTCTGGAGGTGACTGGAGGATAAGATGTGATATAACAGCAAAATAGTGACTACAGCTGTGGAGGTGACTGGAGGATAAGTCATAAGTTAACTGTAGAATAGTGTCTGTGGCACTGGAGGATAAAATCTGACGTAATAACAGAATAGTGTCTGCAGCTCTGGAGATGACTGGAGGATAAAACACGATGTAACAGCAGAATAGTGACTGCAGCCCTGGAGGTAACAGAAGGCTAAAGGGTGCTTTACACGCTGCGATATCGGTAATGATATATCGTCGGGGTCACGTCGTTAGTGACGAACATCCTGCGCCGTTAGCGACATCGCAGCGTGTGACACCAAGGAGCAACGATCAACGAGCACAAAAACGTGAAAAATCGTTGCTCGTTGACACGTCGTTTCCTTAATATTGTTGCTGCTGCAGGTATGATGTTGTTCGTCGCTCCTGCGGCATCACACATCGCTATGTGTGACACCGCAGGAACGACGGACATCTCCTTACCTGCCTCCACCGGCAATGAGGAAGGAAGGTAATGGGCGGCATTTTCCGGCCGCTCATCTCTGCCCTTCCTCTGCTATTGGGCGGCCGCTTAGTAACGACGCAGTAACGTCGCTATGACGCCGAACGCACCTCCCCCTTGAAGGAGGGATTGTTTGGCGGTCACAGCGACGTCGCTGACAAGGTATGTGCGTGTGACGCTGCCATAGCGATGATGTTCGCTATGGCAGCGAACACTAAATGTCGCACGTACAACGGGGGCGGGTGCTATCGCTAGCGATGTCGCAGCGTGTAAAGCACCCTTTAGACATGATGTAACATGAGAACAGTGACTGCAGCTCTGGAGGTGACTGGAGGATAAGACACAATGTAACAGTAGGATAGTGACCGCAGCTTTAAAGGTGACTGGCGGATGAGACAGGATGTAACGGTAGACGCAGCTCTGGAGGTGACTTGAACATAAGACAAGATGTAACAGCACAATGGTGACTGAAGCGCTGGAGATATTTAGCTATTGAATTGATCAATGCAACAGAGCCCCAACACCTCGTCACGGTATTTTCTTACGTTGGGGTCCCTAGCTAATGTGTGTCCTCACTTGCAGTTAAAAAACTTACCGTGTATGGGAAGTATCAGCAGAATAGAGAGTGCAGCTCTGGAAGTGACTGGAGGATAAGACACGATGTAACAGCAGAATAGTGACTGCTCCTCTGGAGGGGACTGGAAAAAAAGATATGATGTAGCAGCAGAAAAGTGATTGCAGCTCTGGAGGTGACTGGAGCATAACACAAGATGTAACAGCAGACTAGTGACTACAGCTCTGGAGGTGACTGGAGCATGAGACAGGATGTAACAGCAGAATAGTGACTACAGCTCTGGAGGTGACTGGAGCATAAGTCATAATATAATTGTAGAAGAGTGTCTGTAGCTCTGGAGGTGACTGGATGATAAGATCTGATGCAATAGCATAATTGTGACTGCAGCTCTGGAGGTGACTGGAGGATAAAATATATCATAACAGTAGAATAGTGACTACAGCAGCTGTGGAGGTGACTGGGGGTTAATACTTTATGTAACTGTAGAAACGTGACTGCAGCTCTGGAGATGACTAGAGGATTAGACATAATGGAACAGCAGAATTTAGAGGTGACTGAAGGATAAGACAGGATGTAACAGCAGAATAGTGACTACAGCTCTGGAGGTGACTAGAGATTCATGTTTTACGTAATAGTAGAATAGTCACTGCAGCTCTGAAGCTGACTGGAGGATAAAATATAACATAACAGCAGAATAGTGGCTGCAGGTCTGGAGGTGACTGGAGGATAAGACGTAATGTAACAGCAGAATAGTGACTACAGCTCTGGAGTTGACTGGAGGATAAGTCATGTGTCTGCAGCTCTGAAAGTTACTGAAGGATAAGATCTGATTCAACAGCAGAATAGTGACTGAAGCTCTAGGTTAGTTGAGGGTAGGGTAATACAAGATGTAACAGCAGTGACTGAAACTCTGCAGATGACTGCAGGAAAAGACATTACAAAAAAGCAGAATAGTGTTTGCAGCTCTGGAGGTGACAGGAGGATTATAGACAATGTAACAGCAGAATAGTGAGTGCAACTCTGGAGGTGACTGAAGGAGAACATATGATTTAACAGCAGAATAGTGTCCGCAGCTTTAGAGGTGACTGGAGGATGAGACATGATGTAACAGCAAAATAGTGACCACAGCTCTGGAGGTAACAAAAGAATAATACACAATGTTACATCAGAATAGGGACTGCAGCTCTGCAGGTGACTGGAGGATAAAATTTAACATAACAGTAGAATAGTGACTGCAGGTCTGGAAGTGACTGGAGGATGAGGCTATGTCAGCACGCTGCGTTCCTGGTTTGACAAAAAAAATGCACCCTCTGGCAGGCTTTGACAACTGTAAACACTGCGTTTCACAAAATTAACGCATGCGTTTTTGATGCGTTTTTGTCAGTGCGTTTTTTAAAGAAGTGAAATATGATAGGATAGGATAATTTATAGCTAGCTAGCATAGATAGATAGAAAAAATAGATAGATAGAAAGAACATATAGAATAGATAGAAAGAACAGGTTGAATAGATAGCAAGAAATAACAGAAAAGCTTGATAGAGGGATAGCTAGCTTAGCCAGCTGTTTTTTTAATTTTTTGGGAAAATAAAATGACGTGGGGTTCCATCCATTTTTCTAAAACCAGCCAAGGTGCAGCAGACAACTGGGAGCTAATATTATTAGGGTGGGAAGGGCCATCGTTACGTGGCCCCTTCCAGTCTAAAAATAGGAGCCCACAGCCACCCCAGAAGTGGCGCTTCCATAAGGTGTGCCAATTCTGGCGCTGGACCTGACTCTTCCCGTTGCCCTGGTGCGGTGGCAATCGGGGCAAGAAGGAGTTAATGGCAGCCCACAGAGGCCACTAAGTCCTAGATTAGTGATAGCAGTCATCTATGAGACCCCGTCCCCATCACTAATCTGTAAGTGAAAGTAAAGTTAACAAGCATGGTGGAGAAGTTGGTTTGCTCCTGTCCGACCAATGCTACTTTGCACCAATTCCACTGCCACCCACTGTTACTCTCCCCTCTTTCGAGGTGCACTTTGTTCGCATCATCCCCCTCCAACCTTCAACTGGCTGTCATTTACCGCCCTCCAGGGCCAGCCACCGCCTTTTTGGACCATTTCACCACCTGGCTACTACATTTCCTTTCCACCAATATCCACACCATCATTATGGGTGACTTTAACATCCCCATTGACACTTCCCACTCATCTGTCTCTAAACTTCTAACACTTACTTCCTCCTTCGGCCTCACCCAACGTTCCTCTGCAGCTACTCACAAAGATGGCCACACACTCGACCTAATCTTCACTCGCCTCTGTTCCCTATCTAACCTCTCTAAGGGGTACTTTACACGCTGCGACATCGCTGCCGATATATCGTCGGGTCCCATCGTTAGTGACGCACATCCGGCGCCGGTAGCGATATCGCAGCATGTAAAACAAATGAGCGACGATCAACGAATGCAAAAAGTGCAAAATCGTTGCTCGTTGACACGTCGTTCATTTCCATAATATCAGTGCTGCTGCAGGTACGATGTTCTTTGTTGTTCTTGCGGCAGCACACATCGCTATGTGTGACGCCGCTGGAACGGCAAACATCTCCTTACCTCCGTCCACCGGAAAAGGAGGAAGGAAGGAGGTGGGCGGCATGTTCCGGCCGCTCATCTCCTCCCCTCCTTTTCTATTGGGCGGCGGTTCAGTGACGCTGCTGTGACGTCGCTGTGACGCTGAACGAACCGCCCCCTTAGAAAGGAGGCAGTTCGCTGGTCACAGTGACATCGTAGAGCAGGTATGTGCGTGTGACGCTGCTGTAGCGATAATGTCCTCTACGGCAGCTATCACCACATATTGGCCGTGCGACGGGGGCGGGTGCTAGCGCGCTGGACATCGCTAGCAAATGCTCCAAGTACGCAACCCCCCTCCACAAACTTTCACACCCTCGTAGAAATATCAAACACTTTGATTTACACTCCCTTTCTCAGTCCCTTCTCCCTCTTGCAGACATTGCTTCTCTACAAGATGCAGATGCTGCTGCCACTTTATATAACACCACCATCTCTGCAGCTCTTGAATTGGCCGCCCCCTCACACACACCAAAACCTGTACAATCAACAGGCAACCGTGGCACACGAGTCAGACAAAAGAATTGAGACGGGCTTCCAGAATCGCTGAGCACAGATGGAAGAGGTCTCATTCCGCTGAGCACTTTGTCACATACAAACAGCCCTCACCACTTTCAAGTCTGCACTCACTACTGCAAAACAAACCTACTTCTCATCTCTCATATCCTCTCTATCTCACAACCCTTTTAACTCTCTCCTCCATCCCCCGCCACAACCTCCCTCTCCTCTCATCTCAGCTGAAAACTTTGCCTCTTTCTTCAAGCATATTGACAATTATCAGAGAAAGCTTTGGCCCACCACAGCCCCTCCTCACAACTACTCTGCCTTCTTCCTCCAAATCCAGCTTCTCCACCATGACAGAAGATCATCTTTCCACTAGACTCTGAAGATCACATCTCACCACCTGTCCGCTTGATCCACTCCCATCCCACCTCATCCCCAATCTCATCACAGTCTCCATCCCAACCCTAACCCATCTCTTCAACCTATCACTAACAACTGGTGTATTCCCTTCATGCTTTAAACATGCCTCCATTACACCCATCCTCAAAAAGCCCTCCCTTGACCCTTCCTCTGTGTCAAACTATAGCTCCATATCACTTCTCCCCTATGCCTCAAAACTACTGGAACAGCAGGTCCATCTTGAATTTACCTCATACCTCGCTTCCTGCTCCCTCTTTGATCAGCTACAATCTGGCTTCCGACCGCATCATTCCACTAAAACTGCCCTAACTAAAGTCACTAATGACCAAAGCCAAGTGACACTCCTCTGTCCTCCTCCTCCTGGACCTGTCCTCTACCTTTGACACAGTAGACTATTCCCTTCTACTACATTCTCTCATCTCTGGGCATCACAGACTTGGCCCTATCCTGGATCTCCTCATACTTAACCGACTGAACTTTCAGCATCTCCCACTCTCATACCACTTCCTCATCCCGCCCCCTATCTGTTGGGGTCCCCCAAGGTTCAGTTCTAGGACCCCTGCTGTTCTCCATCTACACCTTCAGCCTGGGACAACTCATAGAGTCCCATGGCTTTCAGTATCACCTCTACGCTGATGATACGCAGATCTACCTCTCTGGACCTGACATCACCTCCCTACTAACCAGAATCCCACAATGTCTGTCTGCTATTTCATCATTTTTCTCTGCTCGATTCCTAAAACTGAACATAGACAAAACGGAACTCATTATCTTTCCTCCTCCCCCCACCTGATGCATCCATCAATGTCAATGGCTGCTCACTTTCCCCAGTCCCACGTGCTCGCTGCTTAGGAGTAACTCTAGACTCTGCTCTCTCTTTCAAGCCACACGTCCAAGCCCTCTCCATCTCCTGCCACCTCCAACTCAAAAACATTTCCGTGATCCGTGCATTCCTTACCCATGAAGCTGCAAAAACCCTAGTGCATGCCCTTATTTTCTCCCGCCTGGATTATTGCAACCTCCTGCTCTGTCTCCTCCCCTCTAACAGTCTTGCACCCCTAAAATCTATTCTAAACTATGACTCCCGACTAATCCACCTGTCCCCCCGCTACTCCCCGACCTACACGTAACCTTCGATCCTCACAAGATCTCCTTCTCTACTCCCCTCTCATCTCCTCTTCCCACCATCGCATCCAAGATTTCTCACGTGCATTCCCCATACTCTGGAATGCTCTGCCACAACATATCAGACTCTCGCCTACCTTGACAAGCTTCAAAAGAAACCTGAAGACCCACCTCTTCTGACAAGCCTACAACCTGCCGTAACCCTCAGTCTCATACAGCGCCACACGACCAGCTCTACCCTCACCTACTGTATCCTCACCCATCCCTTGTAGACTGTGAGCCCTTGCGGGCAGGGACCTCCATCCTCCTGTACCAGTCTGTGCCTTGTATTGTTTATGATTATTGTACTTGTCCCTATTTTGTATACCCCTTTCACATGTAAAGCGCCATGGAATAAATGGCGCTATAGTAATAAATAATAATAATAATAATAATAATAAATAAACACAAACACCCCAAAATCCTTTATTTGAAATAAAAGACCAAAAAGCGCCCTTTTTCACCACTTTATTAACCTCCCAAACACCCCTCCAGGCCGACGTAATCCACACGAGGTCCCACGATGTTTCCAGCACTGCTACATCCCTGTCCTGTTACAGCGAGCACCATAGCCTGCTAACAGCAAACAGTGGCGCGATGAGAATGAGCTCTGACATCAGTGCTGCGACACAGGGAGTAGTGCGGGGCCCGCAGCTGTGACGTCAGAGGTTCACCCGAGTTCATTCACATAGTGCGGCTGTCTCTGTGTTGTGACCTGATTTGCGGTCACAGGTGAAGAACTCCAGCTGTGATCGGAAATCACCAGAGTGACAGCACAGCAGATTGCGCTGCTCACTTCAGTCACTCGGTTGATTTGATGTCACAGGAGGACTCCAGCCGTGGCCGCGGGTAACCTGAGTGACGTCACCGCTGATAGAGCGACTCACTTCAGTTGCTGGATGGAGCCCGCAGTGAGCAGTTTTGTTCTATGGTGCTCGCTGTGAGTGACAGATGAAGCAGAAGTGGAAGTGTCGTGGGATCTTGTGTGGATTACATCGGACCTAGAGGGGTGTTTGGGAGGTTTAAAAGTGGTGAAAAAGGGTGGCTTTTTTTGTCTTTTATTTCAAATAAAGGAATTTTTGGTGGTCGTATTTATTTACTTTCACTTACAGCTTAGTAATGAGGGGGTGTCTCATAGACGCCTGCCATAACTAAGCTAGGACTTAACGGCAGCTATGGGCTGCTATTAACTTCTTATTACCTCGATTGCCACCACACGAGCATTCGGGATGAGCCCGGTAAAGTCCAGGGACTGTCACATCTAATGGATGCGGCAATTCCGAGTGGCTGCTGGCTGATATTATTAGGCTGGGGGGCTTCCAATAACGTGGTTCTCTCCAGCCTGAGAATACCAGCCCCCAGCTGTGAGGCTTTATCTTGGCTGGGTATCAAAATTAAGGGGGAACGCAGGCCGTTTTTTTAAAATTATTTATTTTACTGTAGGATATAGACCCGCCAACCAGCGGTTGTGATTGGTTGCAGTCAGGCAGTTGTCACTCAGCGTGGGGGTGCTTCTGACTGCAACCAATCATAGGTGCTGGTGGGCAGGGAAGCAGTGAATATGAAATAAGCCTAATGAGCTGGTGCAGTGAATACGAAATGAGGCTAATGAGAAGCCGCCACATTCAGTAGCAGGAGAGGCCATGGGAGCAGTGTAAACGTTGTGCTGGTGATTGGTGAGTATGAGGCAAAGAGAGACAGAGAGAGAGAGAGTGAGAATGGAGAAAAGTTGGTGACCTACGTTTTGGTTGACAAAAATGCATCCAAAAATCAACCATGACGCATCTATTAGGGATAAGCAGGTTACCATACAAAGCACCCAACCATATCTACCTAAAATAAAGACTAGAACCACGACTTTATTGCAGGAATGGCCACAGTTTTATTTAAACCGTATATATGTATACCAAAACTCGTGGCTCAACATGCCACTCAATTGTTACTTAAACCTTATACATATATACCCGTATAACCATACACCCCGATAGATCCGTCCAAGAGGCCAACCATCCTTCATAACCCCCCGGCCGTAACCTCCAAACCGGCCCAGAGGACCACCTCGGCCGTAACCACCCGGCCCAAAGGTGAGGGGTAACAACGTTCCATCGTTAATTACCCCTTCCCAGAACCTGCGGGACCTCCGCCCACAAGTTCCCATCCAATCCGAAGCCACTCCCCTTGAGCGACTTCGTACCAACCAACCAACTGTCGGTACTCCCAACCTCTCAGACGGACCTATCACCCCGCTGTGACAAAACAACTTGGCAAAGCAATCTTATATTCTCCAGTCTTTCCTTTTTTTTTTTTTTTTTTTTTTTTTTGCTTTTTTTTTTTTTTTTTTTTTTTATTTTTTATACAATGTTTTTCTCTTTTGTTTCTTTTTTTTTTTTTTTTTTTTTTTATACATAACATCAGGGCGGGCGGGTGGGACACAACTTTTCAACGACGAAAGGGGAGGTAATCAGTCCACCCCCCTCTCTTATACCCCCCACAACCCCCACCCCTTCCCTGCTCCCCTCCAATCCCCCTACAGCTTCCTTCCACCAATCCAATAGTCCTAACTATCCCCTATCCCAGTTCAACCAATTAACCCCCTCCTAACCTTGCACCCTCACGATGGTCATGGGGTCCATTCACCCCTATGGGGCTCACTGCCCTTCTTGACGCATCTATTAGGGATAAGCAGGTTACCATACAAAGCACCCAACCATATCTACCTAAAATAAAGACTAGAACCACGACTTTATTGCAGGAATGGCCACAGTTTTATTTAAACCGTATATATGTATACCAAAACTCGTGGCTCAACATGCCACTCAATTGTTACTTAAACCTTATACATATATACCCGTATAACCATACACCCCGATAGATCCGTCCAAGAGGCCAACCATCCTTCATAACCCCCCGGCCGTAACCTCCAAACCGGCCCAGAGGACCACCTCGGCCGTAACCACCCGGCCCAAAGGTGAGGGGTAACAACGTTCCATCGTTAATTACCCCTTCCCAGAACCTGCGGGACCTCCGCCCACAAGTTCCCATCCAATCCGAAGCCACTCCCCTTGAGCGACTTCGTACCAACCAACCAACTGTCGGTACTCCCAACCTCTCAGACGGACCTATCACCCCGCCACAGACCGGCCAAGTGACCCCTTACTTGGCCCGGGCCCCCCACACCCCTAGTGCTTGCTCCAGGCCATCCCTCAAACCCAACATCCATAAATCCAGACCCACATCGGTCAAGTGAACCCCATCTCTCCTTAGATACTGCTCCGTGGACTCCTCCAATTCTCTATGCCGCACCACCAACCCACCATTCCTCGCCACAAACCTACCAATCGCCCGGTTCAGCTTGCTCCGAGCCCTATTAATCCGGTCCACCGACCTACCAAAACGCCACTGCGTCCGAGCTATAATGTCTGACCAAACGATAACTATGCCCGGAAACGCCCTCCACAAATGTAACAGGTCCAGCTTTATGTCCCTTTTTAATTCCCTTGCCGACCTTACTCCCAGATCGTTCCCACCCACGTGCAAAATTAACACATCAGGGTCACGATCCATACGGCTATAATAAGCCACCTCTGGGCGCACTCTACCCCAGGTCATGCCCCGAATTCCGAGCCACTTTACTCGGGCTTCCGACACCGACACTCCAAGCTGCCGACCGTCACGACGCACATCCGCTCGCAACGCTCCCCAATACACATAGGAGTGCCCGAGGATCCACACAAGGCATGGACCTACAAATACAAAAACCACGAATAAAAACAGCAACAGAACAAGAAAATCACAACAAACCAGCATCAACACAAACCAGGAATCCCCCACCCCTGACCATCACCTGACTAAGTGAGGCCTAATGTACAAGCGAAACCTGGAAGACTCCCACCTCCCAATCCGCCGGATACAATCCTCACTCAAACCCCACCTGGCGGCCTCCGTCGCCGCCCCAATCCGGAAGGAGTGAGACCCGTACTCACGTGGCTCCTCCCCCACCCTTACCAAAGCCATCTTCAGCACCGCATTGAATTGGTACCGCGACAAAGCCAATCCATCCGCATGTCTAAGAAAAACGCCAGGGAAACCGCCGCGCACCTTTAAAAACTCTGACACTTGTACCACCGGGCACAACTGGTGCCCCGGTAAAGCAAACAACACTACTAAGCGCCCCCGGCCCCTCTGATCCGTCTTCGAAAAGCGAAGGCGACATTCCACTCTATCCTCCCCCAGCATAACATCCTCCAACAGCAACCCACCCATCGCTTGCTTGGTCGGGCTGACCAATTCACCAATGCGAAAGGCCCCAAAAAACGCCAATACAAAAGCTACCGAAAACAACACCCGCTCATAAGGAGACGAACACAATTCCCCCAAACACCCCACTAACCGACCCAACAATGGCAATGACACCGGCCGCCTCATGTCACGCGACTGGGCCCCTTTTCGAAAACCCTTCATTGCCTGCCGCACCAGAAAATCCTTAGTCGCGTCCCGAACCCCTTGCATCTGAAACAAGAAGGCCAATGCCGCCAACTTGCAACCAATCACCGAAACGGACCGACCTGCCGAAAAATCCCCACTAATGAACACCAGGACCCCCAACACTCGGCCCTTGTAACCCGACTCCATAAAATCCCCTCTTTCCAACTCCGCCCATTCCTTCCACACCGCCTGATATCGGCACCAAGTAGCCTCAGACACCGATCTCCTAATCCCCTCAAATGCTACACCGATGCCAGGTCCCACAGCCATTCCGGACAAGGTTCTCCATCCGCGTCCGCTCCCGGCACCAGCTTCCTGAACCTGCAAAACTGAAATCGTGATAGCGCGTCAGCCACCTCATTTCGAATCCCTGGCACGTGCCGTGCCACCACACAAATGTTCAACTCCAAACACCTCAACACCAAGTGCCTCAAATACCCCACAACCGGCGGGGATTTTGCCGACAGCGCATTGATGGAATGCACCACCGCCATGTTGTCACAATGCATGCAAACCCTTCTTCCGGAAAAAACAGGGCCCCATAACTCCACTGCTACAATGATGGGAAACAATTCCAGCAGAGCCAAATTCCTCACCAGACCTGCTTCCACCCAAAGCCGTGGCCACTTTCCAACACACCAGTGCGTCTGAAAAATTGCCCCAAAACCGGTCGCTCCAGCCGCATCCGTGTACAACTCCAACTGACTATTGGACAAAGCCTCGCTCATCCAAAGGGTCCGACCGTTGTACCGGTCCAAGAACCTCTCCCAAACCAACAAATCCCCTTTCATCACTTTGGTCACTCTGACAAAGTGATTTGGAGCTTTCACCCCCGCGGTTGCACTTGCCAGCCTCCTATTAAAGATCCGCCCCATTGGCATAATGCGACAAGCGAAATTCAATTTTCCAAGCACTGACTGCAAATCCCGCAACCGCACCTTCTTGGCCTGATACAAAACCCGCACCGACGCCTTCAAATCCAGAAGCTTCCCCTCCGGCAATCGGCATTCCATTGCCAGTGTATCAATTTCGATCCCTAAGAAACATAGGGCCGTCGCCGGCCCTTCTGTTTTTTCCTTTGCCAACGGGATACCTAGGCTCCGCGCGATCCGCTCTAACGTGAACAACAACAAGGAGCAGACCGAAGAGCCCGCCGGACCCACGCAAAAGAAGTCATCCAGATAGTGAATCACTGAATGGACTCCTGCCACCTCTTTGACTACCCATTCCACAAAAGTACTAAATGCCTCAAAATGAGCACACGAAATGGAACAGCCCATCGGCAGGCAACGATCCACATAGTATTCACCATCCCACATACACCCTAAGAGATGAAGGCTCTCTGGATGCACCGGGAGTAAACGAAAAGCTGCTTCCACATCCGCCTTTGCCATCAGGGCCCCCCGCCCGGCCACCCTTACCAGCTCCAAAGCCTTATCAAAAGATACATAAGAAACTGCCGACAACTCTGGCGATATCCCATCATTCACCGACAATCCCGCCGGATAAGATAAATGATGAATGAGCCGAAATTTGTTCGGCTCCTTCTTAGGCACCACCCCAAGGGGGGAAATCCTTAAATTGGAGAATGGCGGGTCCTGGAATGGACCCGCCATCCTCCCCAATTCCACCTCCTTTTGCAGCTTTTCCTTCACCACCGCCGGATGTTCTTTTGCGGACCTCAAATTCCCCGGGCGAAACACCGGCGCCTCAGATTCAAACGGAATCCGAAAACCTTCCGTAAAACCACTTGCCAACAACTCCGCCGCCCTAACATCCGGATACCTATTTAAATAGGGAAGCATCGCCTCTACTCTCACTGGCGTCCTCCCTTTTTCCAGACCCCTCCCCCGCCTTTCCTTTTCCTTTTTTGAAGCACCTGGCCAAGGAGTGGGACCCTCCACATCCGGAACACTCGTGTTTAAACCGACACGAGGCCCCAAACTTACACTGTCCCTCGTTATACTGCCAACAAGCCCCCTTTTTCTGTCCAGCCGAGGACCCGCCGCTCGCACCCGGGCTCCCGGCACCCCCTCGAAAGGGCTGAGCCGGAGCCGTCATTAACCGCATCCACAAAGAAATATCCTTGTGGCCCCACTGGACACCCTGCCGCAGAGCCTTCCGTTGCCGGAACTGCTCATCATATCTTAGCCACCCTAAACCGCCATACACTCTATACGCCTCCCCTATCGCGTCCATATAACCAAATAGGGCGGAACAATGCTCCGGCTCCTTTTCCCCGATCACGCTGGCTAAGATCGCAAAGGCCTGTAGCCAGTTAGTGAACGTCCTCGGGATCAATCTATACCTTCGTTTTTCCTCATCCTCTTTCTCCTTTTTTGTATCACTGGGTTTCACCTTATCCAAATTAAACTTCTCCAAGGGAAGCAAGGAAAAAATTTCCACATACTCCCCCTTCCAAATCTTTTCCCTCACCTCCTTCTTCAAGTGAACCCCTAACTGCCCTTCAAAACACACGTAAATTTCACTCCGTGCCCTATCATCCAACCGCACAACCTCATCCTCCTTTTCTTTTTCCTTTTCCGCCTCCTTGCTCGCACCCACGTCAGCCGCCCCACTGGCCGCCGTTCCCGCACCTACCGCCGAGGCAGGGTCCCGCACCGTCACCCCGCTCACCGCCGCCTCAGTCTGCACCACCTCCGTGGGGCCCACCCACGCCCCCACCGGAGCCCCCGGCCCAGTCCGACTAACCCGCTCCGCCGACAACCCCTGCAACGCTCCCAAAAGTTGCCCCCAAAACTCCGGGCCCGGGAAACCAGCCTGACCGACCCCACTCGCCCCCTGTGCCACACTTCCCGCGACGGAACCCCCGCCCCCACTACACACAGCATTAAACATGTCAGTCGTCTGCTCACCAGGCTGCCGTGGAACCGCCGGCACAGCCGTACCACGATCTTCCTGCTGCCGCTCTGCCCGACCTGCCGCTGCCATTGCTCCATCGTCACCGCCGGAATCTGACGTGCTGCCGAAGTCTTCAGGGGGGACCAGCGAGGGGACAGCCTGCACCTGGCGGCCGTCAACCCCCACAGTCACCGCACCCTGCTCCTCCGGGCGCCTCCTGCTCGACCTTTTTCGTTTCTCACGCCGTGGCGCCCTGCCGCCGTCGTTCCTCGCTGTCTGCATGGGCACCTGCTGCGCTGCTGTTGTTGCCGCCGTCCTCAGTGGGCTCCCTCCCTGCCGACTGCAGGAAGGCCGTGCTGCATCTGACCGTCGCTGGGAACCCCCCCCAGCCCGATCCTTGCTGGCGGGGACCGTGACTGCGGACCTCATCTGTGCCTCCGGGCCCCCGTACCCCTCCTCCACGCTCCTCACGTCGCCGCTCCCCTCATCACCCATCCTCCGACCTGTCGCTCTCCCCTGCCGTCTGCAGGGAGTCTCCGTCCGTGCTATACCCCGACGAGCGCCACCCCCAGCCGGCACTTCACTGGGGGCTGCTGTGATCGCTGCTCCGGTCCTGGACTGTGCTGGACGCGGACCGGAAGTGGGCCCCGCCGAGGCTCCGCCCACCCCCGACCCGCGGGATCTCCGTCGAGGATTCCTCCCGGCGGCCGGCAGCTCCCCCTGGTAAGATGGAGGGCTCCGCTGTCCCGGAGGGTCCCCGTAGGGGCTCCTAGATCTCTCTCTCCCCCTCCCACTGGGGGAGTAGCGCTCCGGCGGTCGCGCCCGCCGAGCACGTAGCAGCGGTCCGGGCGCAGGAGTAGCAGGCTGTACCGCTCCAGCTCCACAGACCGCCACCAGCTGCTGCCGCAGAGCGTCCACGCCGAGGACCTCGGAGGCCCCCCGCACCATCTCCAACAGCGCATTAAGGTCAGTCATAGCAGCGGCAGCACAACGTCCTGGGGCCACAACTTTTCAACGACGAAAGGGGAGGTAATCAGTCCACCCCCCTCTCTTATACCCCCCACAACCCCCACCCCTTCCCTGCTCCCCTCCAATCCCCCTACAGCTTCCTTCCACCAATCCAATAGTCCTAACTATCCCCTATCCCAGTTCAACCAATTAACCCCCTCCTAACCTTGCACCCTCACGATGGTCATGGGGTCCATTCACCCCTATGGGGCTCACTGCCCTTCTAAACGTGGTGCAAACGCACAACTAACATTTTGGTTGCATTTTGACACACCTCATTCATTTAAATGGGTGACAAAATGTGACCAAAACGCAATAAAGAAGTGACATGCTGCTTTTTTTAGGCAAAGATTTTGACAAATATTTGACAAACAAAACAATGCCTAAAAAAAAGCAACATGCGCATGGAAATTCTGACTTTTCTGTGGAAGCAAAAGCATGCAGTTTGTCACTGACACAGTGCAGTTTAAAAAGCAACCAATACACAAGAAAAAAACGCAACTGTAGAATAGTGACTGCAGCTCTGGAAGTGACTGGAGGATAAGGCTATATTCACACGCTGCATCTTTTACTGCATTTTTCGTGCATTTTTAACGTCACAAAGATGCACCTAAATGCATGCATTTCCTTCTCCCAGCAAAGTCTATGAGATTTCTATTTTGCTGTCTGCACAGTGCATCTTTTTTTGACTGCATCTTAGCTACGTTTTTGAAGACGCAGCCAAGATGCAGCATGTCAATTCTTTTTGCATCTTGTCCCTGCGTTTCAGAGGACTGGCAGAATAATCCCCCACTGACTCGAGGTCGGTAGGGGATTGATCTCTGGTATGTGGCTAGATGTCAATTCCCATAAAGTCAATGGGGTCCAGAATTTGGGGCAAAGGGGTAGGAACAAGCAATTCACACTTACCAAATCACCGATGCGACTATCACACTGCTCCCATGGCTGGTCATTCACTTCCCGGGCAGCTCATTACCTTCATTGAATATGCACTGCTTCCCCCGCCCACTGGTGGCTGTGACTGGTTGCAGTGAGATGCACTTCCAAGCTGAGTGACAGTTGTCTGACTGCAACCAATCACAGACGCCAGTGGGCGGGTCTATATCACACAGTACAATAAATAAATAATTTAAAAAAACGGCATTTGGTCCCCCCAAATTTGATATCAGCCAAGATAAAGCCTCACAGCTGAGGGCTGGTATTCTCAGGCTGGGGAGACCCACATTATTGGGAGCCCCCAGCCTAAAAATATCAGCCAGTAGCCGCCCGGAATTGCCGCATCCATTAGATGCGAGAGTCATGGGACTTTACCTGGCTCATCCCGATTTTCCTGATGCGGTGGCAATCAGAGTAATAAGGAGTTAATGCAGCCCATAGCTGCCACGAAGTCCTAGATTAGTCACGGAAGGCGCCTACCCAAGACACCCTGCATCACTAATCTGTAACTGAAATGAAATAAACATAAACAACGAAATAATGCTTTATTTGGAATAAAAGACAAAACACCACTCTCTTTCACCACTTTATTAACCCCAACACAACCCTCCAGGTCCGACGTAATCCACACAAGGTCCTATGACGATTTCAGCACTAGTACATATCTGAAGCTCACAGCGAGTGCCATACAACAGGACTGCCTGCTGTGAAGTTCAGTCTGCAACTGAAGTGAGCCATGCACTCAGCGGTGACGTCACTCATGTTAGCTGTGGCAACAGCATGGCCACAGCCTAAACCTGTGACAGCAAATCACTTGAGTGACGTCCCAGTGATTGCGCTGCTCACTTCAATAACTTGGGTGATTTGCTATCATAGGTGGAGGACTCCAGCTGCGGACGTGGGTAACCTGAGTGAAGTCACCGCTGATCATGCGGCTCACTTCACTTGCTGAGTGGAGCTCACAGCGGGCAGTCATGTTGCATGGCGCTCGCTGTGAGCATCAGATGTAGCAGCACTGGAAGCATTGTGAGACCTCTTGTGGATTACGTCAGACCTGGAGAGTTGTTTGGGGGGTTAATAAAGTGGTTAAAGAGGGCGCTTTTTTGTCTTTTCTTTCAAATAAAGGATTTTTTTGGGCTGTTTGTGTTTATTTACTTTCACTTACAGATTAGTGATGGGGCGGGGTCTCATAGCCGACTGCCATCACTAATCCAGTGGCTGCTGTGGGCTGCCATTAACTCCTTATTACCTTGATAGCCACCGCACCAGGGCAACGGAAGAGCCAAGTCCAGCTCCAGAATTGGTGCATCTCATGGAAGCGCCACTTCTGGGGTGGCTGTGGGCTGCTATTGTTAGGCTGGAAAGGGGCCAAATAACTATGACCCTTTCTACCCTAATAATATTAGCCCCCAGTTGTCTGCTGCTCCTTGGCTGGTTTTAGAAAAATGGGGGTGACCCCACATCATTTTTTTAAAAAAAATAAATCAAATAATTAAAAAAAAAAAAAAGTGAGGGATCTATATTTTTCCTAACCAAGGTTTTCCAAACAGCTGATGGTTGCAAAACGCAGCAGCTGCTGTTCTTGTGCTGCACATGAAAAATGGGGGGGAACCCAACGTCATTTTTTTAACTAAATTACAAAAAAAAACAAAAAAAAAAACAGCTGGCCAAAATAGCTATCCCTTAAGCTATTAAGCTATTCTGTTATTTATTTCTATCTATTCTATATGTTCTTTCTTATTATCTATTCTATATGTTCTTTCTGTTATCTATCTCTCTATTATCTGTTTTCTATTATGTATCTAAAAAAAACAACCCGATTCACACAGAATAGCTATAGACAATGATAAAATACATAATTTTATTAATTCAACATTAAAAAACCAAAAGACAGATAGAGGGGTAGATAGATAGGTAGATAGATAGAGGGATAGATAGATAGATAATAGATAGATAGATGAAAGATAGATAATAGATAGATAGATGAAAGATAGATAATAGATAGATAGATGAAAGATAGATAATAGATAGATAGATAATAGATAGATGAAAGATAGAGAGATAGATAGATAATAGATAGAGGGATAGATAGATAGATAATAGATAGATAGATGAAAGATAGATAATAGATAGATAGATGAAAGATAGATAATAGATAGATAGATGAAAGATAGATAATAGATAGATAGATGAAAGATAGATAATAGATAGAGAGATAGATAGATAATAGATAGAGAGATAGATAGATAGAGGGATAGATAGAGGGATATCTAATAGATAGATAGATAATAGATAGATGAAAGATAGATAATAGATAGATGATAGATAGATAGAGGGATAGATAATAGATAAAAGAGGGATAGATGATAGATAGATAATAGATAATAGACAGAAGACAGCTAGATATTGCATATTACACTCGCTGCAGCGAGGCCCCTTTAACGCTGTGAACTTTCTATGACCTTTTTTTAAACCTGTTGTCAGGCCCATGACGTGTTCAGGGATAATCGCCAAACAGCTTCTGATTGGAGGTCACCGTTGGCGCGAACCGCAGGTCCTATATAAAGGCCGAGCTGACTGATAGGCCCTTGTGGGTTGTAGTTGGAGCGAGGAGAAGTCGGTGTTGTGCAGTTACGTTCTTGGATCTGAGGAGTTATCGTTCGTTCGTCGGAGAATTTATCGTTCGTGGATCGGAGGAGTAATATGATGGAGAGGGGATTTCCAGACAGCGTTATGGAGAAAGAAATGAGGAAGATCGGCCGCCCTGGGGGCAGAGAGGACGGGAGTTCTGGTGGCGCGAGGTGTGGACCCCTGCTGGAGCGGAGCGGTGAGTAATGTCTTCTGTGTCGTGCTGTCTGTCCCGTCACTAGATGTGATCGTGTAAATCAGCGGTCTCAAACACGCGGCCCCCAGGCCCGTGCCCCTGTAGCATCGCGGCCGGTGCAGGGGCCGCAGTCACTGTCTGCGCTTTGTTAGATGAGTGTTTTGCCGGCGGCGCTGATATCTGAGTCACGGACTCTGCGCTCTCGCGCCGGCAAAACAATCATCTGACATAAGTCACTGACAGTGGCTGCGACCCCTGCACCGGCCGCGATGCTACAGGGGCACGGGCCTGGGGAGCCGCACGAAGCAGAGATGAGGCAGCCGAGGGAGCGCGGGACAGGTGAGAAGAATGGTGTGTGTGTGTGTGTGTATATGTGTGTATATGTGTGTGTGTGTGCGGGAAGGCACATTAACCCCTAAGCGACCTATGACGTACTGGGTACGTCATGGCTCCTTGGTACTTAAGGACCCATGACGTATCCAGTATGTCATGGCGAGATCGCAGCCCCGGTGGCTGCGATCACTTTGCATTGCAAATACCTTAGATTCGGGGAGGAGGGGAAATCAAGAGGGGTGGTTTCTCCTCCCCGGACCTATGGACGCCGGATGCGTTTTTTTGCACTGCGCCGGTTTGAGCAGTGCGGCTCAATCCAGCTCAAAAACCTATGCAACGGATGCGGTGAAAAAACGGATCCGTTACATAAGTTTTTCCATGCGGCCCTTCCGGTTTCTCACGGATGCGGCTTGATACTGAGCATGCGCAGTGCAAAAAAAAACGCATCCGGCGTCCACAGGCATGCATTGTAAATGCGTTTTTTTCGCCACACAAAAAAGTGCCAGGCAACGTTCCATCTGGCGACGCATCGGCTAAATATGCCACATCCGGCAAAAAACGGTCACAATGCAAGGCCATGCGGCACAATACGGCGCTAATGCAAGTCTATGCGGGAAAAAATGCAACCGGCGGCAAAAAAAAACCCCGTTGCATTTTTCTGCAGAGCGCCGTATTGTGCCGCAGAGCAAAAACCGGATGTGTCAGTTTTTTGCAATCGGACACAATCCAGTTTATTAATTAGCAAACTTGTCCCAACTAAAGGCCCCGTCACACTAAGCAACATCGCTAGCAACATCGCTGCTAAGGAACAACTTTTGTGACGTTGCTAGCGATGTTGCTGTGTGTGACATCCAGCAACAACCTGGCCCCTGCTGTGAGGTCGTTGGTTGTTGCTGAATGTCCTGGGCCATTTTTTAGTTGTTGCTGTCCCGCTGTGAAGCGCAGATCGCTGTGTGTGACAGCGAGACAGCAACAACTAAATGTGCAGGCAGCAGGAGCCGGCTTCTGCGGAGGCTGGTAACCAATGTAAACATCGGGTAACCAAGAAGCCGATATTTACCTTTGTTACCAGCCTCCGCCGCTCTCACTGCCTGTGCTGCCGGCTCCTGCTCTGTGCACATGTAGCTGCAGGACACATCGGGTTAATTAACCCGATGTGTACTGTAGCTAGGAGAGCAGGGAGCCAGCGCTAAGCATTGTGCGCTGCTCCCTGCTCTGTGCACATTTAGCTGCAGCACACATCGGGTAATTAACCCGATGTGTGCTGTAACTAGGAGAGCAAGGAGCCAGCACTAAGCATTGTGCGCTGCTCCCTGCTCTGTGCACATTTAGCTGCAGCACACATCGGGTAATTAACCCGATGTGTGCTGTAACTAGGAGAGCAGGGAGCCAGCGCTAAGCATTGTGCGCTGCTCCCTGCTCTGTGCACATTTAGCTGCAGCACACATCGGGTAATTAACCCGATGTGTGCTGTAGCTAGGAGAGCAAGGAGCCAGCGCTCAGTGTGCGCTGCTCCCTGCTCTCTGCACGTGTAGCTGAGTGCGCTGATAACCAAGGTAAATATCGGGTTGGTTACCCGATATTTACCTTAGTTACCAAGCGCAGCATCTTCCACGCGGCGCTGGGGGCTGGTCACTGGTTGCTGGTGAGCTCACCAGCAACTCGTGTAGCGACGCTCCAGCGATCCCTGCCAGGTCAGGTTGCTGGTGGGATCGCTGGAGCGTCGCTTAGTGTGACATCTCACCAGCAACCTCCTAGCAACTTACCAGCGATCCCTATCGTTGTTGGGATCGCTGGTAAGTTGTTTAGTGTGACTGGACCTTTACATCAAGGAGCATCACTCCACTTACACAATCTAAGGGGCACTTTGCACACTGCGACATCGCAGGCCGATGCTGCGATGCCGAGTGCGATAGTCCCCGCCCCCGTCGCAGCAGCGATATGTGGTGATAGCTGGCGTAGCGAAAATTATCGCTACGCCAGCTTCACACACACACTCACCTGCCGTGCGACGTCCCTGTGGCCGGCGACCCGCCTCCTTGTTAAGGGGGCGGGTCGTGCGGCGTCACTGCGACGTCACACGGCAGGCGGCCAATCGGAGCGGAGGGGCGGAGATGAGTGGGATGTAAACATCCTGCCCACCTCCTTCCTTCCGCATATCCTACGGAAGCCGCGGTGACGCCGGTAGGAGATGTTCCTCGCTCCTGCGGCTTCACACACAGCGATGTGTGCTGCCGCAGGAGCGAGGAACAACATCGGACCGTCGCGTCAGCGTAATCATGGATTACGCCGACGCTGCACCGATGATACGATTACGACGCTTTTGCGCTCGTTAATCGTATCATCCAGGCTTTACACACTGCGATGTCGCATGCGATGCCGGATGTGCGTCACTTTCAATTTGACCCCACCGACATCGCACCTGCGATGTCGCAGTGTGCAAAGTGCCCCTCAGCCTTATCTCATGATTGTTACAATCAAAAGATACTCCGAGTGTATCAATGCACAATAAAGAATTCCATAAGCTTTTTTAGGATAAAACCCAAAACTTTATTAGGCAATCAAACATATAAATATTAAAATAAACAGGGAGACACACCTTGTTGAAGGACAGAAATATGCCACCGTTTTGAACACGCATCGGTATTTTCAGTCAGATAAAGCACAAGTATTGCAAATCGTTATTATTATTCTTTCATGTGTCAAACTATACCTGCACACTTGGTGATTAACAAATCACACTCACTGTGGTGGAATACGATAGTGATGCTGTGCATTTCTAGATGAACACCTTTATTCAGAGCATTGCCACTTGTGCTTCTGACTGTGCACATTGCAGCGTTTTCATCTGTGAATGATTGAACAACTTGGATGTGTGTCAAGACTGTTAATTACTTTTCATAATATATGTGTCTGCCCACATGTCTTATGGTGATGACAATATATAGTTTGATTATGATATTGGCGGTATATGTATACTCTTTACAGACAAAAGCCCTGATTTCATCTATTTTTATGGGCCAAATATAATATAATATACTTACCTATTTTGTTCAATCTGTGGGATTGTTATGAGCCTATAGGTGCATTGTATGTATATGCGGCTATTGACAACACATCCATATTGTGGAGCATAGTATGCACAGGGCTTGAGCATGCTGACGGCAAGGCACCTATATGAATATAGGCTTATTATGCCAGAATAGCAATAACGAAGGGTGGAATTGCTGTCTGCAATGTTCATGTCTTGATAATTTTGGTTAAAATAATGATATCTTGCTACTAATAGTTTGACACATGAAAGAATAATAATAACGATTTGCAATACTTGTGCTTTATCTGACTGAAAATACCGATGCGTGTTCAAAACGGTGGCATATTTCTGTCCTTCAATAAGGTGTGTCTCCCTGTTTATTTTAATATTTATATGTTTGATTGCCTAATAAAGTTTTGGGTTTTATCCTAAAAAAGCTTATGGAATTCTTTATTGTGCATTGATACACTCGGAGTATCTTTTGATTGTATCAATCATGAGATAAGGTTTAAGACAATCCACTTTGTGCCTGGTGCGACGGATACGTCTCTGTGTAAAAACTGAGGTGACGGATCCCATTTTTTTTTTTCTTTGTTTTTAGGCTGAGAGAGAGAGACCCCACCATCCCCGCACATACACCGGCACTCCCCCCACCCACCATCCCCGCACATACACCGGCACTCCCCCCACCCACCATCCCCGCACATACACCGGCACTCCCCCCACCCACCATCCCCGCTCATACACCGGCATTCCCCCCACCCACCATCCCCACACATACACCGGCACTCCCCCCACCCACCATCCCCGCACATACACCGGCACTCCCCCCACCCACCATCCCCGCACATACACCGGCACTCCCCCCACCCACCATCCCCGCTCATACACCGGCATTCCCCCCACCCACCATCCCCACACATACACCGGCACTCCCCCCACCCACCATCCCCACACATACACCGGCACGCACCATCACTGCACATACACCGGCACTCCCCCCACCCACCATCCCCGCACATACACCGGCACTCCCCCCACCCACCATCCCCGCACATACACCGGCACTCCCCCCACCCACCATCCCCGCACATACACCGGCACTCCCCCCACCCACCATCCCCGCACATACACCGGCACTCCCCCCACCCACCATCCCCGCTCATACACCGGCATTCCCCCCACCCACCATCCCCACACATACACCGGCACTCCCCCCACCCACCATCCCCACACATACACCGGCACGCACCATCACTGCACATACACCGGCACTCCCCCCACCCTCCATCCCCGCACATACACCAGCACTCCCCCCACCCACCATCCCCGCACATACACCGGCACTCCCCCCACCCACCATCCCCGCACATACACCGGCACTCCCCCCACCCACCATCCCCGCACATACACCGGCACTCCCCCCACCCACCATCCCCGCACATACACCGGCACTCCCCCCACCCACCATCCCCACACATACACCGGCACTCCCCCCACCCATCATCCCCACACATACACCGGCACGCACCATCACTGCACATACACCGGCACGACCCCCACCCACCATCCCCGCACATACACCGGCACTCCCCCCACCCACCATCCCCGCGCATACACCGGCACTCCTGCACGCACCATCACTGCACATACAGCGGCACTCCCGCACGCACCATCACCGCACATACATCGGCACTCCCGCACGCACCATCTCCGCACATACACCGGCACTCCCGCACGCACCATCACTGCACATACACCGGCACTCCCGCACGCACCATCACCGCACATACACCGCCACTCCCGCACACACCACACATACACCGGCACTCCCACACACACCAGCACCGCACATACACCGGCACTCCCACACGCACCATCACTGCACATACACTGCCACTCCCGCACGCACCATCACTGCACATACAGCGGCACGCACCATCACCGCACATACACCGGCACTCCCTCACACACCATCACTGCACATACAGCGGCACGCACCATCACCGCACATACACCGGCACTCCCGCACGCACCATCACCGCACATACACCGGCACTCCCGCATGCACCATCAATGCACATACACCGGCACTCACACGCACCATCACCGCACACACCCCGACACTCACACGCATCATCACCGCACATACACTGGCACTCCCGCACGCACCATCACCGCACACACCCTGGCACTCTCAAACGCACCATCACCGCACATACACCGGCACTCCCACACGCACCATCACTGCACATACACCGGCACTCCTGCATGCACCATCACTGCACATACACCGGTACTCCCGCACGCACCATCACTGCACATACACCGGCACTTCCGCACTCACCATAACCGCACATACACTGGCACTCCCGCACGCACCATCACCGCACATACACCGGCACTCCCGCACGCACCATCACCGCACTTACACCGGCACTCCTGCACGCACCATCACCGCACATACACCGGCACTCCCGCACGCATCATCCCGGCACTCCCGCACGTAACATCCCCTCACATACACCGGAACTCCCGCACGCACCATCCCCGCACATACACCGGCACACCCGCACTCACCATCACCGCACATACATCGGCACTCTCGCACGCATCATCACTGCACATGCACCGGCACGCACCATCACCGCACATACACCGGCACTCCCGCACGCACCATCACCGCACATGCAGCGGCACTCCTGCACGCACCATCACTACACATACACCGGCACTCCCCCCACGCACCATCACCGCACATACACCGGCACTCTCCCCACGCACCATCACTGCACATACACCGGCACTCCCGCACGCACCATCACCGCACATACAGCGGCACTCCTGCACGCACCATCACTACACATACACCGGCACTCCCCCCACGCACCATCACCGCACATACACCGGCACTCCCCCCACGCACCATCACCGTACATACACCGGCACTCCCGCACGCACCATCACTACACATACACCGGCACTCTCTCACGCACCATCATTGCAAATACACCGGCACTTCCGGGGGAGTTAAAGGGGTTAACCAGAAGCACAATGTTATTAAAGATAATTTGTCTAATAGAGTAGATCTTACAGTATATGTAATGTGCAGCTTTTACATAGTGTAGATTAAGGTGTCAGATCTGCTTTAGAATAGAATTTTGTTGCTTTAAAATATTCTAATTTAAAATAAATACTACCAAGTTTGCATTAAGAATATTTTATATTTTTTCTGTTTATAATTATTGTTTATAAAACAATGTGATCGGCAGTGCTGAATGGGTGTGGATGGGGAGTGGTTATGGGCGTGACTAGTTGTGAAATGGGTGTGGTTAGGGGCGTGGCCTAAAATTGCCGTGGCGCACACATAGCGTGACACACAGTTTGGCCCTCTTTCCTTTCTTGGAAAGTTTGGAGGTATGTGTCTGTCCTCAGAAATAAAAATGGACCCCAAAATGTGTTGTGTAATTTCTGCCAATACCCTTGTGAAAATGAGAAAATTGGAACTAAAGCAAAATTTGTATGTCAATGTGTGTTTTTATTTTCACGGCTCAATGTTATAAAACTTTGTGAAGCATCTGTGGATTTATGGTGCGCACCACGTATCTAGATGAATTCCTTGAGGGGTTTAGTTTCCAAAATGGGGTCACTTGTGGGAGTCTTCACTGTTTGCACATCAGGGGCTCTACAAACGCAGCATGCTCTCTGGAATAGATAGCAAATTCCGCTCCGTTCCTTCCAGACCCCGCCGTGCGCTCGCACATCGTTTTTCCACTAAATATGCAGTATCAACATACTCAGGAGAAATAGGACAGAATTCTATGCTCCATATTATTTCTCCTGTAACCCTTGTGAAATGGAACAATTTTTTGCTAAATAAACACATTTTTGTGTGAAAAATTAAAATGTTAATTTAATGTTCAAAATTGCTTTAATTAGTGTGAAGCATCTAAAGGGTGAATAAGCTTCTTGGATTTGGTTTTGACTACTTTGAGGGGTGCAGTTTTTTAAAGCTGTCACGTTTAAGTATTTTCTGTCACATAGGCCCCTTAAAGTCACTCCAAATGTGAAGTGGTCCCTAAACAAAAAATTAGTTTGAGAAACTTTTAACCCTTCTAGATTACTGAGAAGCAAATTGTTCCAAAACTGCTGCTGTTGTAAAGCAGATGTAAATGATGCTTATGACCTCACTGAGGAGAAGATGGAGAAATCTGACCGCCCTCGGATGGCAATGTGTCCCTCGCACCATAGACCTGAATGAGTCTTATCCGATTGAATGGCAAATTGTAGCCGGCACCAAGAGGTTCTGTCAGTAAAACAACAAATTGGGCCTCAGCACTGGCCCTCTGAAAAACGTTGGGCCGAGTGCTATTCAATAAAAAATCCGCTAGCACTCGTCCAGCTAATCCGGTGGCGTGAGCCCTTCCATCCAATATTGCAGTGTCTCAGCAACTTCAGGTTGGGCGACGTAAAACAGGAACAGAAATGTAAATGAGGCCGAATGTAAAGATTGTATCTCATCAATATCTATGTCCACTTTAATTTTTAGGTATGAAGAAGAAAATAAAAGCCGGAAAAGATGGCGAGAGCAGACAGGAGGTAAGAAATCAATACATAGCAACCAATGTATTTGTGTAAAAGGGGTTGTCTGTATAGATAGTCTGGCCATATGTGAGTGATGATGTGACTGTGCATGTTGTCACCATTTCCAGGTTCCTCAAGTCGTTCCTTGCTGACTAGTCTCACCTGCCTTATCTCAATTCTCTTGTGATAGTGTAACATGAGGCTGAGTGGTAGCCGGGGGCGAGGGACATAGTCCAGCACCCGCCTGACACGCTACAGAAAAGGGGTTTGCAGTGTGTGTTTGGGTTGGTGCTGTGGTGCGATACCTGAGTAACCGGGTACTTCTGGGCTGTCAGTCCGCTGCTGCTCCAAGGAACATGCTGCAGATTCACTCCCATAAGAATAAAGTCCACACTTGGGCCAGCTATAAAACACTTTGTCTTTACTGTCACCAGTGTCTTGGAAACACCAATCTTCCCCATAGGAGAGGCACACATATTTCACAGGCATTGTTTCACAGTTCAACATGGCTCTCCCCATCACGGCTGTTCTCAAGGTCTCACCGGCATGAGAGTTTCTTCTCTACACTTCACTGTTCTCTGAAAGGCTATCTTCTACCGGGTTGCATCCGAGGATCCCAATCCTGCAGTGACGGTGACTGTCTGAAGACTAAGAGGTACTTTGCACGTTGCGACAACGCTACTGCGATATCGGCGGGGTCAAAACAAAAGTGACGCACATCCGGTAGCGACGTCGCAACGTGTAAATACTAGGAGCGGAGATGAACGAGCGTGAAACAGTCAAAAATTGCTGATCTGTGTCACGTTGTTCATTTCCATAATGTCGGTGCGTCCGCAGGTAAGATGTTGTTTGTCATTCCTGCAGCGCCACACATCGCTGTGTGTGAAGCCGCAGGACCAACAAACATCTCCTTACCTACATCTGCCGTCCACCGGCTATGCGGAAGGAAGGAGGTGGGCGGGATGTTTACATCCTGCTCATCTCTGCCCCTCCGCTTTGATTGGCCGGCCGCTTTGTGACGTCGCTGTGACGCCTAAAGCACCTCCCCCTTAAAGGAGGGCTTCCTCGGCAGTCACAGCGACGTCGCCGACCAGGTATGTGAGTGTAAAGCTGCCGTAGTGATAATGTTCGTTACGGCAGCTCACACTACATATCACAGGTGCGACGGGGGCGGGTACTATCGCGCTCGGCATCGCTATCATTAGCTAGCGATGTCGCAGCGTGCAAAGTACCCCTAAGGCCCTTACAATAACCGCACTATTCACTTTATCCTGCTTGGCACGGGTGCGCTATTCTAGTTCACTCTCTCTACTTCCAGGCTACCTCTCTGTAACATAATGCTTCAGTTGACCAGCTTCTGATTTCCTCCTGCCCAATGCTTCTGCCTGTTTCTCTACCGCTGCACCACTCAGCTGCTTCTTCACACCATCTCTGGCACTATCTGACTAAGGCTATGTCCGCATGTTGCATTATTTTCTTATGTATTGGTTGCGTTTTAAACTGCACTGTGTTATTTGACAAACTGCATGCGTTTTGCTTCCCCAGCAAAGGCTATGAGAAATCAGAATTTCCATCTGCACGTTGCATTCTTTTTGTCAGCGTTTATTTTGACATATATTTCTCAAAATCTTTGACCAAAAAAAGCAGCATGTTCATTCTTTTTGCGTTTTGGTCATGTTTTGTCACCCATTGAAATGAATAAGGTATGTCCAAAATGCAACCAAAATGTTAGCTGTGCGTTTCCACTGCTTTTTGGTTGCATTATGTATGCATTTTTTGTCAACAAAAACGCAGGTCACCAACTTTTCTCCATTCTCTCTCTGTCTCTCTCCGCTTCATACTCACCATTTACTGGCGTAGGTGTCACACTACTCCTGCAGCGCCTTTCCTCTGCTTCTGAAAGTGCCGACCGCTCATTAGGCTCATTTCATATTGACTGCTTCCCCGCCCACCGACGCCTATGATGGGGCGCGTCTGACTGCAACCAAATGCTGAGTATCAGCTGTCTGACTACAACCAATCACAGATGCCGGTGGGCGGGTCTATATCATATAGTAAAATAAATAAATAATTAAAAAACAAACAAACAATAAATGGCGTGTGGTCCCTCTCCATTTTGAAACTCAACCAAGATAAAACCTCACAGATGAGGGATGGTATTCTCAGGCTGGGAGACCCACGTTATTGGGAGCCCCCTAGCCTAAAAATATCAGCCACCCGGAATTGCCGCATCCGTTAGATGTGACAGTCCCAGCACTTTACCCGGCTCATCCTGATTGCCCTGGTGTGGTGGCAATCCGGGTAATAAGGAGTTAATGGAAGCCCATGGAAGCCTCTAAGTCCTAGATTAGTCATGGCAGGCGTCTATGAGACTCCCCCTCATCACTAATTTGTAAGTGAAAGTAAATAAACACTAACACAGAAAAATCCTTTATTTCAAATAAAAGACAAAAAAGCTGTTGCACAGCTTCTAGCTTCCCAGTTGCAGAACAAAGTTCACAGAGCAGATTACATGGGATAACAAGCTCTTTACTTCTGAGAGAACATGAGGTAATGATTTGCACAGTCATACAGCATTGCATCAGGAAGTGAAAAACGAAACCAGGAAGAAAAGAAAAGACTTTTTACAATACAGTGAGTAAGGCAACTTTACACAACATCGCCATCTACCGTTAGATCAGCATAAAGTCCTCCGTCACACATATACAAAGAAGTCCTCATCTGTTGCATATACCAACAAAAGCACTCTCTTTCATCACTTTATTAACCTTCCAACCTTCCCTCCAGGTCTGACATAATCCACACAAGGTCCCACGACGCTTCCAGCACTGCTAAATCTGACCCTCACAGCGAGCGCCATAGAACAAAACTGCCCGCTGTGAGGTTCAGGCCGCAACTGAAGTGAGTAGCGCTATCAGCAGTGACGTCACTCAGGTTAGCTGCTGCCACAGCTGGAGTCCTCCATCTGTGACAGCATATCACCCGAGTGACTGAAGTGAGCTACGCAATCAGCGTTGCTGTCACTCAGGTGATTTCCGGTCACAGCAGGAGTCCTCCACCCGTGACGGCAAATCACCCGAGTGACTGAAGTGAGCAGCACGATCAGCGGTGCCGTCACTCAGGTGATTTGCGGTCATAGCTGTAGTCCTTCAGCCAGAATTGGTGCAATGTTAGGCTGGAAAGGGCTAAATAACGATGGCCCTTCCCACCCTAATAATATCAGCCCCAGATTGCCTGCTGTACCTTGGCTGGTTTTAGAAAAACGGGGGTGACCGCATGTCATTTTTTAAAAAGAAAAAAAAAAATCAATAAAAAAAGTGTGGGAGCTCCTCTATTTTTCAGAACCAGCCAAGGTACAGCACACAGCTGAGGGTTGCATCCCGCAGCTTCTGCTGTTCCTGTGCTAGATAAGAAAAATAGGGGGGCACCAATTCAATTTTTTTTACCCCAAAAAATAAAAAAAACAGCTGGAAAAGCTAGCTGTCACTCTTTCGAGCTATTCTGTTATTTCTTTCTATCTATTCTATATATTCTTTCTTATTGTCTATTCTATATATTCTTTCTATCTGACTATTATTTTTATTTTTTTCTATCTCTTCTATCTATCAATTATCCTAATCTATCATATTTTATTTCTCCTTTAAAAAACTCACCCTGTCAAAAACGCATCCAAAATGCTTGCGTTTTGGATGCATTTTTTTTTGTCAAGCGCAGTGTTTGCAATTGTCAAAGTCTGCCAGAGGGAGCAATTTTTTTTGTCAAATCAAGAACGCAAGTTGCACACATACCCTTACTAACTCGGGAACTCCCAACCCCTATGCTATGAGGCCTGCTACACCAAAACTCCTAGTCCTGCATCTCTTGTGCAAGACTCCCTCCTAGCAAATAGGGAGCCCAATGCCACCTTGTCACAGCGACAGAATTGTGGCACAACTCACATAAAAATTACACAATGTACATTGGCAATGCAGAGCACGATGTCTTCAGGGGAGTACTGACCATGGGTAACCCTCTTATATCCCTCCCCTCTTTAACCTTGGTCATTCCCGACCAACTGGGCATCTGAAAAACATAAAAGCATGCACACATTCTACACTTAAAACAGTATCAAAACATTTCTTGATTTAAACATGAGGCCTGTGGCCAACAACAGTACCCCACTCAGTCCAAGGAAGCAGTCTCTTTGTTTGGGACTTTGATTACCCACAAAATTGTTTTGTCATTATCTCCCACCAACTGCAAAGTGGGGGGCATATTTCTTTAAGAAAAAATCATCCACAAAGTTCTGGGGGCACAAACTGAAAAACACTGTCCTGTTTCCTGACCTGGCCAGCACATCGGGTCATCCGTTTCACTTTTCCCTCCTCCATGCTGCACAGGATAGGGCTCAGTCTCTCAGGGGCCATGGACTTTTCCCCCCATGGACTTTGTCCTGAAACAGGACAGGACTAAGTCCAGGGGGCAACGTCCACAAACAGGACATGATTAGTCCACAGGGGCAAAAGTCCATGAGAGCTTCAAGGGACTCCTGGGCCGAAGTCACAATCTTCCTCCTGCCCCAAGGGCTGGCAGAGTTCCCAAATCCAGCAGGGGGGCGCAACATGTGCCGAGCTTGGATTGGGGGGAAACAAAAAAACACAGTTCAGACCACGAGGGGTATTACAACATCCCTCCACAATAATCAAAAGCAAAAACCTGGCCTTGTCCGGCCGCGAGGGTTATCATATTATCCCTTGGCTCACACAGGGCAACATCTCAGAACAACAGAGGCTCATGGCATTTAAAGGGGTTATCCGGCTTAATTTGCTTTTTTTTTATTATTTCCCTATGGGGCTACATTGGGGCAGGTACGTAGATAGAGACCACTTACCTGCCCTGCTGTCAGCCCCTCTCCCCCGGCTCAGAGCGGTCATGTGACCGCTCCTGCCGCGATTTTGCTGCTTCCGGTCATTTCATGTCTACATGGGCAGGGCCATGTTGACATGCAAATGTGGAAACAGCATGTCGCCTCCCTGCTGGGCTGTACAGTGCGATGAGCCCCGCCCCCCTTCCCTGCACCCTCCCACACATTCCCCCGCACCTCCCCCTGCACTGCTGTGGGGGTCCGTGACCTGGCGGCGGGGCCTGGCGGCAGCTGCCATGGTGTCAGCTCCAGCACCGGCCCCCCTGCTCAGGATCACACATTCAAATATACCGGCATCACAGATCACAGATGCCGGTACATTTGAAAGTGCTGATGAGAAGCAGCGCAGTGCTGCTTCTCATCTTGCACGCTGTCTGAACTCTCTTCAGCACAGTGGTGAAGTCACCACTGTGCTGATATGTCTAGAGCACAGACAGCGCGCGAACGTGCAGGAGCGGCGGGGACCGATGACGGGTGAGTATGTACTCCCTATGGGGTGGTGTGTGTGTGTGTGTGTGTATGTGTCAGGACCGGGAGGACTGATGGGCCCAGGAGGTGGATCCACTGGACCGAGTACGCCACCAGGTGGCAGAGTACACGGAAGCCGGAGCACTGGCGTGGCCGGGACGGTTGTAACCGGGTCAGCAGGATCACAGAGTTCTATGGGATAGTGCAGGAAACAGGCACAGGTACCCGATAGCAAAAGACAAATAGTCACAGGAGAGAGCACAAGGGGACCTGAGCATCTAGCTCTAAAGACAAGCTAAAGGACACGTTGATCAGGCAACGCCCCTATGGAAAGGCAAGTCTTATATACCCAGCACAGCCTCATGTCATTTCCTGCTGCAGGTGTGCTGGGCCTATAAGACCAGGAGAGTGGGCGCGGCCCGGTCCTATACAGAATCCTGAGGCCAATACTCAAAGTCAGACTCCTGAGACCAGGAGCAGGACTCAGGGGAGCAGGAGCGGGAGCGGCAGCCATGACTGGTGGACACATGGATTGGATCAGTGGGTAAGGAGTGGTGCTGGGACACGGGGAGCGTGACAGTACCCCCCCCTCTAAGCCCCCCCCTCCGAGCACAGAACCCCAGGGGCACCCCGGATCGAGACACCGGGCCGGGACCCAACGCAAAGGCGGGGAAGGACCGCTGACCCCGCACCGCCTTCTTAGCTGCACGGCGCTTAGCCAATCTCCCAGCAGAGGCAACGGGGGCAACGGGGAGAGGAGGACCGTCAGAAACAGGACTGGCAGCGAGGACAACCGGCCCGGGCGTCTCGGACCGGACACAGGACAGGGACTCATCCCCGGCAGCCGTTGGCATCAGAGTCTCAATCGTCAGGGACGGTGGAACGACACTGGAGAGAGTCGTCACTTCCGGTTCTGGTGGCACCACAGGCACAGGTGCCAGGAGCTGTGGTACAACGCAGGACTGCGTCATATGCCCCTGTTCTTGTGCCATGATAGGGTCAGGTACCAGGGGCTGTGGTAAAACGCTGGACTGTGTCAAATTCTCCTCATCATGTGCCATGATAGGGTCAGGTGACAGGGACCGAGGAACAGGCTGTAGGCAGGTATCATGGCACGAGGGACTCCAGCGAGAGATTGCGCCAGAGCGCCAACTGATGTCAGGGTCATGTAGTCGCAGCCAGGGCAAACCCAGCAGGAGCGCAGGAGTCATTCTCGGGATGACGTAGAACGCAATAGTCTCAGTATGCTGGGCACCAATACAAAGTCTCACGGATTCGGTGGTGTACCGGACAGGTTCGTATAATTGTTTTCCGTCCACGGAGGCGAACCAGAGGGGTTTTGCAAGTGGAATGACCGGTATCTGATAATGATCCACGGTAGCTTGTCGGATGAAATTAGCCGCTGCTCCCGAATCAATGTGAGCCTCCACCGTGAACTGGGTCTTCTCGGTCGTGACCTGGACCGTCTGTGTAACCGGGACTGAAGGAATTCCGGTACCAAGGGTGGCGGTTCCCACCATCCCTTGGGCTTGGGGTCTACCTGGTCTCTCCGGGCAAGAGCGGAGCAGATGAGAACCGCTTCCGCAATAGAAACAGAGGCCCCGGGCGAGTCGCTCTGCGCGGCGTTGCTCGGCTTGGCTCAGGCGGTCTATTTGCATGGGTTCCGGGAACATGTCACAGGAAGGCAGGGGCAAAGGAGCGGTAGACCTCTGCGGGGACAAGGCGTGACGGGGTGGTAGCTTCTCCCGGAATACCTCTTTGGTTCGCTCCTGGAAACGGAGGTCAATCCGGGTGGCTAAAGATATTAAGGCGTCCAAGGTGCGTGGAACGTCACGGCCAGCAAGCTCGTCCTTGACGCGGCCAGAGAGTCCTTCCCAAAAGGCCGCCGTCAAGGCCTCATTGTTCCAGCCCAGCTCAGAGGCGAGCGTGCGGAACTGGATGGCGTATTGGCCGACGGTCAGGGTACCTTGGCGTAGCCGGAGGAGCGAAGAAGTCACTGTGGTGGTACGTCCGGGTTCATCGAATGTACTCCGGAAAGCGTGCAAGAATTCCCGGATGTTAGTAGTCATGGGATCCTCATTCTCCCACAGGGGGTTAATCCAGGCTAGAGCTTCGCCTTCCAAGTGTGACATCAGGAATGCCACTTTAGCCTGGTCTGAGACAAACAAATGAGGAAGTAACTTGAAATGCAGGGAGCACTGGTTCAAAAATCCCCGGCAGTTCTTGGGGTCCCCAGCATAGCGAGGCGGAGCAGCGAGGCGAAGTTGCGAGGCTGCGGAGACAGCAGGTTCAGATCCGGACACCGTTTGCTGCGTGGACCGAGACGAGGCGGCAGTCTGTAATGTGTACAACCGGTGGTCCACAGACGTCAGGAACTTTAGTATGCGGTGTAAGGTGTCACGCTGTTGCACCAGTTCCTGGCGTAGTTCGGCCAGCTCGGATGTTTGTGCTCCAGCGGGATCCATGGCCTGATCAATCTGTCAGGACCGGGAGGACTGATGGGCCCAGGAGGTGGATCCACTGGACCGAGTACGCCACCAGGTGGCAGAGTACACGGAAGCCGGAGCACTGGCGTGGCCGGGACGGTTGTAACCGGGTCAGCAGGATCACAGAGTTCTATGGGATAGTGCAGGAAACAGGCACAGGTACCCGATAGCAAAAGACAAATAGTCACAGGAGAGAGCACAAGGGGACCTGAGCATCTAGCTCTAAAGACAAGCTAAAGGACACGTTGATCAGGCAACGCCCCTATGGAAAGGCAAGTCTTATATACCCAGCACAGCCTCATGTCATTTCCTGCTGCAGGTGTGCTGGGCCTATAAGACCAGGAGAGTGGGCGCGGCCCGGTCCTATACAGAATCCTGAGGCCAATACTCAAAGTCAGACTCCTGAGACCAGGAGCAGGACTCAGGGGAGCAGGAGCGGGAGCGGCAGCCATGACTGGTGGACACATGGATTGGATCAGTGGGTAAGGAGTGGTGCTGGGACACGGGGAGCGTGACAGTATGTTTGTGTATGCGGTGCACAGCCCGATGTGTGTGTATGCGGTGCAGAGCCTGATGTGGTGTGGGGTGCAGAGCCCGATGTGGTGTGGGGTGCAGAGCCCGATGTGGGGCTGTTATTTGCAATGCTGTAGTGTAGTGCGCTGCCCTGTAGTGCCCTGTCCTGTAGTGCCCTGCCGTGCAGTGCGCTGCCGTGCAGTGCGCTGCCCTGTAGTGTGCTGCCCTGTAGTGCGCTGCCCTGTAGTGTCCTGCCCTGTAGTGTCCTGTAGTGTCCTGCCCTGTAGTGCCCTGTAGTGTCCTGCCCTGTAGTGTCCTGCCCTGTAGTGTCCTGTAGTGTCCTGCCCTGTAGTGTCCTGTAGTGATCTGCCGTGTAGTGTGCTGCCCTGTAGTGTCCTGTCCTGTAGTGCGCTGCCCTGCAGTGTCCTGCCCTGTAATGTGCTGCCCTGTAGTGTCCTGTCCTGTAGTGTCCTGTACTGTGCTGCCCTGTAGTGTCCTGTAATGTGCTGCCCTGTAGTGTCCTGTCCTGTAGTGTCCTGTAATGTGCTGCCCTGTAGTGTCCTGCCCTGTAGTGCCCTGTAGTGTGCTGCCCTGTAGTGTCCTGTAATGTGCTGCCCTGTAGTGTCCTGTCCTGTAGTGTCCTGTAATGTGCTGCCCTGTAGGGATCTGTCCTGTAGTGTCCTGTAATGTGCTGCCCTGTAGTGTCCTGTAATGTGCTGCCCTGTAGTGTCCTGTCCTGTAATGTGCTGCCCTGTAGTGCCCTGTAGTGTGCTGCCCTGTAGTGTCCTGTAATGTTCTGCCCTGTAGTGTCCTGTCCTGTAGTGTCCTGTAATGTGCTGCCCTGTAGTGATCTGCCCTGTAGTGTCCTGCCCTGTAGTGCCCTGTAGTGTGCTGCCCTGTAGTGTCCTGTAATCTGCTGCCCTGTAGTGTCCTGCCCTGTAGTGTCCTGTCCTGTAGTGTCCTGTAATGTGCTGCCCTGTAGTGTCCTGTCCTGTAGTGTCCTGTAATGTGCTGCCCTGTAGTGTCCTGTAGTGTCCTGTAATGTGCTGCACTGCAGTGTCCTGCCCTGTAGTGTCCTGTCCTGTAGTGTCCTGTAATGTGCTGCCCTGTAGTGTCCTGTAGTGTCCTGTAATGTGCTGCACTGCAGTGTCCTGCCCTGTAGTGTCCTGTCCTGTAGTGTCCTGTAATGTGCTGCCCTGTAGTGTCCTGTAGTGTCCTGTAATGTGCTGCACTGCAGTGTCCTGCCCTGTAGTGTCCTGCCGTGTAGTGTCCTGCCGTGTAGTGATGAGAGGTCAGTGCTGGGGCAGAATATACTGACAGGGAATGTGTGTGCAGGGGGCGGGCAGAGGGTGCGGCTGGACACTGGGGTGGGGCTGGACACTGAGGCCGGGCGGTGCCAGCTGTGACTGGGAGGTTTTGCACAGGAAGTGGTCATGTTTGCTGGAGCTGAATGTAAACAAGAAGCTGCACAGAATAAAGAGATAATTCAAGAGGAACAAAAGTTAGAAAACAAAAAATAACAATGTAGGGGTGATTAATATGACAATACAGCACAGATTAGCTTAAACTCAAACATTTTTGTTATGTCGGACAACCCCTTTAACTTTTTCTCACAGGAGGGCAGTCGGGAACTGGCCTCCCCGTCCACAAACTGGCAATTTTTCAATTGTCCTCAGCCACTTCCAGCCTTCTTCTTTTCTGAGGTCAACCTCTTTTTACATGCATCAATTGTATTTGGGGACATCGGGCGTCGCCATATCCATGGGTTTCTCATCCGGTCGGCTCCATCCGGGTGCTCCTGCTTCCCCCGGGGTCCTCTCCAAGTACATTTGGTAGACTTTGTCTCCGGTGATGATCACCGAGGGGGCTGCTGCAGCCGCTGCAAGGGATGGCGGATGTTCTGCCTGTTTCCGCGCCGGTCATTGGGTTGTCTGGTGCTCCCTCTGTTCTCTCAGGCCCGCCGGAGCCGCTGATCTAGTTGGCTCAGCAGCTACTGCTCTCTGTCGTTTCTCCATGCGCTCCGCCTCGGCCTCCGCAGGCTGTGTCACCCCGACCATGCACCATCCCTTTCGGCATTGCAGCTTTATAAAGGTGACCCTCTCTCCCACATAGAGGGTCCGCAGCCAGGAAAGGAGAGACGGCCTGGTCACCATGGCCCGGTTGACGTAGACCTGGTGACAGGTATACTCCTCCTCGATAAAGCCGTAGCCTTTGGTCCTAGTTGAAAGTGACTTCCCAGCCTGAGGAGCATTGGCAATCGAATTTGTGCCTTTTAGGACTGTCCTTCCAGTCCCTAGCCAATGCATCTGCCTGCATTCTCTCCCTCACAACTGCCTCCTAATCCTGCAGAGTCCAAGCTGTCACCCAGTCACTTGGGGGCAGGGCTGCTGCTGGCACCTGCTCGCGTCAGGGCTCACTGCCAGGTACGTGGCTCATGGGTCTCAGCAGCATGTCTCTCCCCCTGCAGTATTTGGGAGCGGAGGCCTCCAACGGTGCGGCACCAGGTCGGAACCAGGGCACAAACGGTCCTACCTCTTCAAGACCTGACTCCTCCTCCGACTTCAGCTCCATTTCTTCCAGGGCTGGCATGTCTGGATCATCTGCTGGGGCCTCTGTCTTTTTCTCCGGGGCTCAACCGGCCGCAGGGGCTGCTTCCACATCTTCCGGTTCCGCCATCGTCAGCCTGGCCCAGCAGTGTATTTTTAGTTCAGTGCGGACAAGACCCAGGGCGGGGTGCGCAGTGGCACCCCAGCTGACATAGATGAGTGACTCCGCTCATGAATCTGCCGGAGTTTTGCTCACCAACTGCTCCTGGAGTCATCAGCTGGATAATCCCCGGCAGCTCTCGTGGGTCTCAGGAATTCTCCGTATCTTCCTCACACAACTTTCTTTCTCCTTGACATCTCACAAAATGGCGCCAGCCGATTTAGTGACACACGTTTTGTGTCCTGGGGCCCGCCTCTTCTGGTGCCAGTGGCCTGCTGCGTCACTTGTCCATCTCGCCAGCCGCGCCCATAGCCACGCCCCTCGCTGACACTGGAGGTCACTCTCCAGCAGGCGTTTCTTCGGTGACCACACCCCTCTCACCTGGGTGCATTCTGCTCCAGGACGGACCTCATCTTCAGTGCCTCCGCTCTTTATGGCTGCCACTCCTCCGGACCGAGTATGTTTTCGCACCATTGAGCGCTGTCGCCTCCCACGATGGGCAGGGTCTCTCTCCCTCTGGTCACTCGTCACCATCTTGGGGTCCACGCTGTCGTCCGCCATCTTAATTTTCAGTCTCTTTATAACACAGTCCATTCGTGGTGCCTGTTGCAGCCGCTTCGCGTCAGGTGTTCCACAAACCGCACCAGGGATTTTTATTTATTATTATTATTATTATTATTATTATTTATTTATAGAGCACCATTGATTCCATGGTACTGTACACGAGAAGGGGTTACATACAGAACACATATACAAGTTACAGTAGACAGACTAGTACAAAGGGAAAAGGACCCTGCCCTTGCGGGCTTACATTCTATAGGATTTTGGGGAGGAGACAGTAGGTGGGGTGTAGGTTGGGCGGCGGCTCCGCACGGTGGTCAGGCGAATAGCTGTCACTGCTGGGTTCCTCGTCGTGGCAGGTGCTATGGCAGGCAGGATGATGAAGCGGGTCCCGGGTGGATGATGAGGCTTTTATTGGCCGTTGGCACCTAAGCGCAGGGCAGTGGCGCTGGAAAGGTTGAGCCAACACAATCTCTGCTGGTTCAGGGTGTAGTTTACTCACAACTTCAGCTGCCAGCCTGGTCACACTGGTCACTGCCATGATGGGCTCAGGTTAATCCCAGATCCGGTCAGGGGTGATCACCGGCGTTGTGAAAGGAGAAGGAGAGAGAGAGTGTCCTATTTCTAGGGTGTCCCCCTCAGCAGTTAGGTACCCCTGCTGAGCTCCTGCTCCAACGCTCAGGGCCCAGTAAAATCCAAGTTTTCCAGAGAGATCTTGCCAGAACTATGGTCTGGACTCAACTGTGTGAGTGTGTTGCGCCTTCCTCTACCACCAGTGGAACCCACCCCCCAGGTGGCTGGCTTCAGTGATCGGGAAGTCCCATAACCGTTATGACCACCCCCTTACTTGAGATAGATACAACACCTCACTTGAGGTGCAGTACCCTGTGGCGACCTGAACCTCAGGGGTGCCACACTTCCACCACACTCTTCCCTGGAATAAAGTGTCAGCAGTGACTTCTGTGCCCCTGATTGTCTTACTAGTGCAGTGTTGCCCCCAACCCCATCGTGTGCAGTTTTCCTTATGCAATCATTTATCCCCATGCGCCTCCTTCCCCCGTGCGCTGTCTTCCTAGTGCATTGTCACACCCCTATGTGCTGTTGTCTGCCCGCCATTATGCGGCCTTCATTGTGCTTTCTTCAGCGCTCTATTGGGAGACCCAGACGATTGGGGTATAGCTACTGCCCTCTGGAGGCCACACAAAGCACTACATTAAAAGTGCAAGGCCCCTCCCCCTCTGGCTATACCCCCCCCGTGGTATCACGGGTTCTCCAGTTTTAGCTTTGTGTGCGAAGGAGGTCAGACATTCCATGCATAGCTCCACAGATTTTAGTCAGCAGTAGCTGCTGACTGTTTCGGATGGAAGAAAAGAGGACACATATAGTGTCCCCAGCATGCTCCCTTCTCACCCCTGGATGGTGTTGTAAGGTTGAGGTACCTATTGCTGGTACAGGGCTGGAGCCTGACATGCTGTTTTCCTTCCACATCCCCTTGTAGGGCTCTGTGGAAGTGGGATCCTGCCGGCCTCTCAGCTCTGATGCCGGGCTCCATCCACAGACCCATTAGAACCTGATGGAGACGGAGCAGGAGTACGATCAGGGACAGGCCCTGCATCATACAGGTACTCTGTGTCCCCGGCAGGCACAGACACACTCCGGGCTGGCTGGGTGTTGTAGTGCGCCGGGGACCGCAACGTGGAGTTGGTGTCCCTACAGATTACTGGGGGACTTTTTTGTGTATGGGAACGCAGCGCCGACCCCCTCTGGACCGGGCGGCGCTGCTGTGACTTGTGGTGCGCCGGGGATCCGCCGTCCGCGCTTTTACGGCGGCGGCGGTTATAAATTTAGTCCCCGGCTTTTTGGGCCTAGGACGCCGGCAGCTCCGTTTCGTTCCCGCCCCCACCCTGTCATTCAGGGTAGGGGAGAGACGCTGTTCGCTAGCAGCGACGAGGGCTGGAGCCTGATTTACATGCTCCAGCCCTCTCACTTGGCACAGAGGGAAGCAGGCTTCCCGCTCTTGGCCAGGAACGCCCAGGGCCCGCCCCCCTTCCTCTCTCGAGACGCCGGCAGCCATTACATGCATGCCTGGCTGGAGGAAGGACGCAAGGCTCTGGGAGACCTGGACTAGGGGCTATCTGGCGACCACACACCCGCTTTTTAAGCGGGCGGTAAGCGATTTTTCTGTGCTGGTCCCTCTAGTGCCTCACTGTGTATTAGTGTACTGGGTACAGATATATAGATATTGTATTTCTTGCACTGTGAGGTGCGCTTCTGGCTGCATATCCCAGATCGCTCTGTGGAAGCAGCAACATGTCATCCTCAAAACGCAAGGCGGCCAAGGCAAAAAGGGCTGTGTATACTGCGTGTGCTGCATGTGGGGCTAATCTACCAGCAGGCTCCGATGACCCCCATTGTGTGCAATGCTCCGACCCGGTGCTGCTTCGCCAGCCGGAGTCAGGAGAGGTAGCGACCCAGGCTGAGACGCTTGTAAGTTCTGCCCCGGTGACAGGGACGGACTTTGCAGTTTTTGCAGATAATATGTCTGTGTCTATGGCAAAAATCCTTGAAACCTTGCAATCTATGCATGGGGCTCAGTCTCTGGGCACGGCGAGGCCTCTGTCCTCAGGTCCCCCTTACTTGGAATGTATCCAGCCCACAGGGGGGTCCCCGGCTTCACAGGCCGAGGATTATGACTCAGATGATGGCCCCAGCCACCCTAAGCGAGCTCGCTGGGAAAGACCCTCGACGTCTTCACACTGCTCAGGGTCTCAGCGCAATCAGTCTCCCTGTGATGTGTCTGATGAGAGTGATCAGGAATCCACTCCTGGAACCCCTCTCAACCTGGATACCCCGGATGGGGATGCCATGGTAAACGACCTTATCTCAGCCATCAATAGGCTGTTGGATATTTCTCCCCCAGCCCCTTCAGCAGAAGAGGCGGCTGCGGAGCAGGAAAAGTTTCGTTTCCTTTATCCCAAGCGTAAATTGAGTGCTTTGTTAGATCACTCTGACTTCAGAGAATCAATCCAGAAGCACGACGCTCACCCAGAAAGGCGTTTCTCTAAACGATCTAAAGATACGCGTTTCCCTTTCCCCCCTGAGGTGGTCAAGCGCTGGACACAGTGTCCAAAGGTAGACCCCCCGATTTCCAAACTTGCAGCTAGATCCATAGTTGCAGTGGAGGATGGCGCTTCACTTAAAGATGCCAATGACAGACAGATGGACCTTTGGTTAAAATCTGTCTATGAAGCTATCGGCGCGTCGTTTGCTCCGGCATTCGCAGCCGTATGGGCACTCCAGGCTATTTCAGCTGGCTTAGCAAAAGTGGATGCTATCATGCATCCAGCAGTGCCGCAAGTGGCGCACCTTACCACGCAGATGTCGGCGTTTGCGTCTTACGCTATCAATGCGGTCCTAGAATCTACCAGTCGCACCTCAATGGCGTCCGCCAATTCGGTAGTTTTGCGCAGAGCCTTGTGGTTAAAGGACTGGAAAGCAGATGCTGGTTCCAAAAAATGTTTAACCAGTTTGCCTTTGTCTAGAGATAGACTGTTTGGCGAGCCATTGGCTGACATCATTAAGCAGTCCAAGGGTAAAGACTCCTCTTTACCACAACCCAGAACATCCAAACCTCAGCAGAAAAAGTGGCAGCAGAGGTTTCAGTCCTTTCGAGGTTCGGGCAAGACACCATTTACCTCGTCCAAAGGGACTCAGAGGACGCAAAGAAACTCAGATTCGTGGCGGACTCACACACGCCCCAAGAAAGCAAATGGAGGTACCGCTTCCAAAGCGGCTACCTCATGACTTCCAGCCCCCCCCCTCCGCATCGCCGGTCGGGGGCAGGCTCTCCCGCTTTTCCGGCATTTGGATGTCACAGGTCAAAGACCGGTGGGTGACGGACATTTTGTCTCGCGGGTACAGAATCGAGTTCAATTCTCGTCCTCCAGCTCGGTTCTTCAGAACCTCCCCACGTCCAGACCGAGCAGATGCTCTGCTGCAGGCGGTGGATTCCCTAAAAGCGGAAGGAGTGGTTATCCCAGTCCCTCCTCAGGAACAAGGGCAAGGGTTTTACTCCAATCTCTTTGTGGTTCCAAAAAAGGACGGCTCGTTCCGTCCTGTTCTGGACCTAAAACGGCTCAACAAACATGTGCACGCCAGGAGGTTCCGGATGGAAACCCTCCGCTCTGTCATTGCCTCAATGTCCAGAGGAGACTTCCTTGCCTCAATAGACATCAAAGATGCTTATCTCCACGTGCCAATTGCTACAGAACATCAACGTTTTCTACGTTTTGTGATAGGAGACGACCATTTTCAGTTCGTAGCTCTTCCATTTGGTCTGGCGACAGCCCCACGGGTCTTCACCAAGGTCATGGCGGCGGTGGTAGCAGTCTTGCACTCTCAGGGACACTCGGTGATCCCTTACCTAGACGACTTATTGGTCAAAGCTCCCTCTCAGGAGGCATGTCAGCACAGCCTGAATGCTACGCTGGAGACTCTACAGTCTTTCGGATGGATCATCAACTTTCCAAAGTCGATCCTATCACCGACTCAGTCACTAACGTATCTTGGCATGGAGTTTCATACTCTAGCAGCGATAGTGAAGCTTCCGCTGGACAAGCAGCGGTCACTACAGACAGGGGTGCAATCTCTTCTGCAGGGCCAGTTGCATCCCTTGCGGCGCCTCATGCATTTCCTAGGGAAGATGGTGGCAGCCATGGAAGCAGTTCCCTTTGCGCAGTTTCATCTGCGCCCACTTCAATGGGACATTCTCCGCCAATGGGACGGGAAGTCAACGTCCCTGGACAGGAAAGTCTCGCTTTCTCAGACGGCCAAAGACTCTCTACAATGGTGGCTCCTTCCCACCTCATTGTCTCAGGGAAGATCCTTCCTGCCCCCATCCTGGGCAGTAGTCACGACAGATGCGAGTCTGTCAGGGTGGGGAGCAGTATTTCTCCACCACAGGGCTCAGGGGACGTGGACTCCGCAGGAGTCCACCCTTCAGATCAATGTTCTGGAGATCAGAGCAGTGTATCTTGCTCTACTGGCCTTCCAACAGTGGCTGGAAGGAAAGCAGATCCGAATCCAATCGGACAACTCCACAGCGGTGGCATACATCAACCACCAAGGAGGGACGCGCAGTCGGCAAGCCTTCCAAGAAGTCCGGCGCATTCTAATGTGGGTGGAGGACAGAGCATCCACCATATCCGCGGTTCACATCCCAGGCGTAGAAAACTGGGAAGCAGACTTCCTCAGTCGCCAGGGCATGGACGCAGGGGAATGGTCCCTTCACCCGGACGTGTTTCAGGAAATCTGTCGCCGCTGGGGAGTGCCGGACGTCGACCTAATGGCATCCCGGCACAACAACAAGGTCCCGGCATTCATGGCGAGGTCGCGCGATCAAAGAGCTCTGGCGGCAGACGCCTTGGTTCAAGATTGGTCGCAGTTTCAGCTCCCATACGTGTTTCCGCCTCTGGCGCTCTTGCCCAGAGTGCTACGCAAGATCAGATCCGAGTGCAGCCGCGTCATACTCGTCGCTCCAGACTGGCCGAGGAGGTCGTGGTATCCGGATCTGTGGCATCTCACGATCGGTCGACCGTGGTCACTGCCAGACCGACCAGACTTACTGTCCCAAGGGCCGTTTTTCCATCAGAATTCTGCGGCCCTGAACCTGACTGTGTGGCCATTGAGTCCTGGATCCTAGCATCTGCTGGATTATCTCAGGGAGTCGTTGCCACAATGAGACAAGCTAGAAAGTCGAATTCGGCTAAGATCTACCACAGAACGTGGAAGATTTTCTTGTCCTGGTGCTCTGCTCAGGGAGTGTCTCCCTGGCCATTTGCATTGCCCAAGTTTCTTTCCTTCCTGCAATCGGGGTTAGAAAAGGGCTTGTCGCTCAGCTCCCTTAAAGGGCAAGTTTCGGCACTATCCGTGTTTTTTCAGAAGCGTCTAGCACGTCTTCCTAAGGTGCGCACGTTCCTGCAGGGGGTCTGTCATATTGTGCCCCCGTACAAGCGACCGTTAGATCCATGGGATCTGAACAGGGTACTAGTTGCTCTCCAGAAGCCGCCCTTCGAGCCTCTGAAGGAAGTTTCCTTTTCTCGGCTGTCGCAGAAAGTGGCGTTTCTTGTTGCGATCACATCGCTTCGGCGAGTGTCTGAGCTGGCAGCTCTGTCATCTAAGGCTCCCTTCCTGGTGTTCCACCAGGACAAGGTTGTGCTGCGCCCCATTCCGGAGTTTCTTCCTAAGGTCGTATCCTCTTTTCATCTTAATCAGGATATTTCCTTGCCTTCTTTTTGCCCTCATCCGGTTCACCGGTATGAAAAGGCCTTACGTTTGCTAGATCTGGTGAGAGCACTCAGAATCTACATTTCCCGCACGGCGCCCATACGCCGTGCCGATGCACTTTTCGTCCTTGTCGCTGGTCCGCGCAAGGGGTTGCAGGCTTCTAAAGCCACCCTGGCTCGATGGATCAAAGAACCAATTCTAGAGGCCTACCGTTCTGCGGGGCTTCCGGTTCCTTCAGGGCTAAAAGCCCACTCCACCAGAGCCGTGGGTGCGTCCTGGGCATTACGTCACCAGGCTTCGGCTCAACAGGTGTGCCAGGCAGCTACCTGGTCCAGTCTGCACACTTTCACCAAGCATTATCAGGTGCATACCTATGCTTCGGCGGATGCCAGCTTAGGTAGAAGAGTCCTGCAGGCGGCAGTGACACCCCCGTAGGGGAGGGCTGTTTTGCAGCTCTAACATGAGGTATTTATTTACCCACCCAGGGACAGCTTTTGGACGTCCCAATCGTCTGGGTCTCCCAATAGAGCGCTCAAGAAGAAGGGAATTTTGTTACTTACCGTAAATTCCTTTTCTTCTAGCTCTTATTGGGAGACCCAGCACCCGCCCTGTTGTCCTTCGGGATGTTTTTTTGTTGTTTGCGGGTACACATGTTGTTCATGTTGAACGGTTTTTCAGTTCTCCGATGTTATTCGGAGTTAATTTGTTTAAACCAGTTATTGGCTTCCTCCTTCTTGCTTTGGCACTAAAACTGGAGAACCCGTGATACCACGGGGGGGGTATAGCCAGAGGGGGAGGGGCCTTGCACTTTTAATGTAGTGCTTTGTGTGGCCTCCAGAGGGCAGTAGCTATACCCCAATCGTCTGGGTCTCCCAATAAGAGCTAGAAGAAAAGGAATTTACGGTAAGTAACAAAATTCCCTTCTTTTCTTCCCAGTGCGAGGAGCTAAGCGTCCAGACTGGCAGACACCAGTGGCGTCACCTGTGGGGCGACGCTGATGTCCTGTATCGCTGGTTATAATGACACTTCTCATTGCTCAGGACACTGGGGGAGACGCTGCACTAGGAAAACACCCAGGGAGACAGCAGTGACAGCGCCGCACATGAAACAAGTGTCACTGGTAAATCATTGTTTCAGGGAGGGGCAGACGCTGTGGAAGTGACACTGACACTGCTCCCCCCAATGCTTTGAGTATCCCAGCATGCACTGCAGTATTCAGACAAAAAATTAGGTAAGAAAAAAAACAAAGAAGCAGTTAGGGTAGATGGGGAAACGGTAGAACATTTTTACAGCCTAGTATATTAGAAAACAGCTTATATTATGGCACTAAATGTTTCAAAATTCCATGTCTGCTGGTGCGGTTTCTCTTTAAAACAATAAACCGTGCTCTACTCACTCTCCCTGGGTCCAGCACGGACTCTGCCGTTATTGTTTGCAGCGTTAATGACATGTTGACAACCAGTCAGTGAGCTCAGCATCTTTTCTCACTGCAGACAACAGCAGCCAGCGGCAGAGATTCAGTGCTGGACCAGGGGAGGGTGAGTAAAAAGCTAGTGGTTGTAAAAACCTCTGCATCTGGGTAAGTGGGGGTGCTCTGAAAGTAGAAAACCTTATTAAAGTGGATTCCCAAGGAAGTTATAATTATACCCTATCAACAAAATAGGAAACCACTTACTAATAGTGGAAAGTCCAAAGGTTAGTGGACAATGCTTTGGAAAACCCAGACAAAGCAATTAAGGCTGAGCATGCACACCCCTGCTCCACTCATTGTCTATGGCACTGGTGAAGATATCTGAGCTCTTTATTGGCGATTTCCAGCAGTCCCATAGGCAATGGGCATTTCCACTATACCTGGACCACTGACATCTTTACACAATGATTCTCTACTCACGACAGATTTAACAGGCAACGTATTTCTTCACATGTCCAGAGGTATGGTGTCCATAATGAGGGATCTAGTGTCCAATGTGGGTATGAGGCCCCTTCATTCTTTCTTTCCTGACTACCGCAGTCCCGCAGGAGCTTGGCTTGGTTCTGAGCAATTGAAGAGTTTTATTAACTCCCTTTCACCACAAACAAACTTTTATGGGCCCTTGATGCCCTTTGAGTCTCTGTGTCTGGGGGGAGAGTCTATGGAAAACACCATTGCCCTGCTGTACAAAATGTTCCAGATTGAGTTGTCTGGACAGGAAGATGATGTCCCTTTCTTCTTAAAATGGGAGGTGGATTTGGGGAGACCCCTCACGCGTGAAGAACGCTCAAAAATATTACCCTTTACCCACAAGTCGTCGCTGGATGTAGCGTCACAGGAGCGGGGCTACAAAATAGTTTCTAGGTGGTATCACTGCCCCTCCATAATTCATTCCATGTTCCCATCTGTCTCTGAAGAATCCTGGAGATGCGCAAACGATAGAGGCTCATACATCCTCATGTGGTGGTCTTGTCCTCTCCTACAATATTTTTGGATAGACGTGTTTGCCCTTCTGAATAAAGTGTCATCCACTAGGTTTGAGCCGACGCCGGAACTGGCTTATCTATCCTTAAGCAATATCTCGATCGCCAACTTCAAGAGAAGTCTGTTAAGGCATTTTTTGACGGGGGCAAGGAGATTAATCCCAAGGTACTGGAGGCAGAACAAAGTGCCCTGGCGGGCTGAACTGGTGGCCGAGATTAACCAGATCTATAGGATGGAGGAGCTGGTCGGCCAGGCGTCGGACTCGGGGGAGCGAGTGTTCAGGCTGTGGGCTGTGGGTGCCGTGGATTATGTACAGAGAGACACCAGACCTGGTAATATGGCTTCAAGCCTCAGTTGGGGGCATGAGACCTCTGTGATTGTCCATTCCATAAAACAAAAGTGCCTGGGGCTGCACACGACCCAGATGAGACATCATCTTGGTCCTTCTTTTCTTTTTCCTCTCCCCCCTACATTTCTTCTTTTCTCATCTTTCTTTCCTCCTTGTACATTTTATGTTATGTTTACATAGTTAGACAGGATTGCCATCTCAGAGACTTTGTGCATCTACTTTGCCTCCCCTTTCTAAACGAGGCTGCATACATTTTTGCATGGGGGGTGGATTATTGGTCACCCAGTGGGCATCATCTCCAAAACAAAGCTATTACATGGGTGATGATGGTCTGACCTGAAGTGTGTAATCAAAGCACTTATTATGAAAGTAGAAAAGTGTTGTATTACTTATTACCTCCAAGATTTGAGTTATTCTACTCTATATCATATGTTGCCTATCCTATAACTTGTAAACCTGTTCTTTATTTGAATAAAATCTGCTTTACACAAAAAGTATACACATATTTGCTATTGCTGCGTTCAGAAATGCCCAATCTATCAAAATATAAAATCAATTAATCTGATCGGTAAAGAGCACAGGGAGAAAAAAAATTCCAAACACCAAAAGTATGTTTTTTGGTCTCCACAACATTTCATTAAAATGCAATTACAGGCGATCAAAACTTCGCATCTACCCAAAAATAGAATAATTAATAACGTTAGCTCAAGACACAAGAAATAAGTGGTTGTTGAGGACCAGATCCCGAAAAATGAGAATGCTACAAGTCATGAAAAATGGCGCAACCCTCCCCCCCCCCACCACTCAGATAAAAGTAGAACTATACATGTTTGTTATCTACGAACTCGTGCTCACCTAGGGAATCACACTGTCAGGTCAATTATAACATAAAGTGAACACTGTAAGTTAAAAAAAAAAACACCGAAAAGCAATTGTACTTTTTTTTTTTTTGCAATTTCACCGCACTTGGATTTTTTTTCAGTTTTCCAATACAACATGGGCAGAATGGTGTTACTCAAAAGTGCAATTCATCCCGCAAAAAAAAAACAAGCCCTCATATAGCTATATTGACAAAAAAATACAAAAAGTTATGGCTCTTGGAAGTAGAGGAGGAGAAAAAAAATGGAAAACCGGCGGGTGGTGAAGGGGGTTAAAGAGAGCACAGAAAATCCAAAGCAAAATTGGGATAGGCGGACACCGCTAAAGACACGGCCTTACAATTTATATATAAGGGACTGGAGGGAGGTTTAGTTCTGATGGCCATTTTATGAGCTATGAGGCTGCACACAGAAAGGTGAGCAAGATGGCACTTATAAAAATTGTTCTTCATCAAACTCTGTTCTCCCAAATGAAATGTGTTGGAGGAGAGCAGCAGAACCAGCAACATAATTACTGGAAGTGGCCCAGGACAGAAGAGTGGCTTTATTATCGGAAGGGGGCAAGTATGGGGTGGAAGGGCATTATTATAAGTGGGGGCCCAGGACAGGAGGGGGGGAGGGTATTTTATGAGGGTGCCCAGGAGAGGGCATTATTATATGAAGGGGCCCAAGATGGAGTGTGGGGGGGCAATATTATAAGAGGGTGCCCAGGACGGGATTCGGGGAGGCATTATTATAAGAGTATCCATGAGAGTAGGGGGCACTATTATAGGGTGGGGGACATTATTATAAGAGGGTGTCCAGGAGAGGAAGGGGCCCAGGACGGAGTGGGGGGACATTATTATCAGTGGGTGCCCAGGAGAGGATGGGGCATTATTATAGAAAGGGGCCCAGTATGGGGTTGGGGGGGTATTATTATAAGAGGGTGCCCAGGAGAGGAAGGAGCCCAGGACGGAGTGGGAGGACATTATTATGAGGGTGCCCAGGAGAGGAGGGGGCACTATTGGAAGGGCCCAGGATGGGTGACAATTACTATATGGGGGAGAATGAGGAATGTTGATTGCTTTATGAGAAGTGGGGATTTTAATCCCTTCACCCCCGGGCGATTTTTCATTTTTGTTTTTTTCTCACCTTCTGAGAGCCATAACTTTATTTTTTTTTCCCCATCAGTATTGCCACAGAAGGGCTTATTTTTTTGCGGAACAGTTTGTACTTTTGAATGACCTCATTTATTTTACTATGTAGTGTACTGGAAAACAGGAAAAAAAATCCCAAATGTGGAGAAATTGTGAAAAAAGGGAAATTCCACAATGGTGTGTGGTGTTTTTTTTTTCTCCTTCCACTTGTACTATACTATGTACTATAACTATATAGGAAATCTGATCTAGCAGTATTATTCCCTAGGTCAGTACACATTTGTAGATACCAAACATGTATAATATTAGTTTTTATCTAAATGGTTAAAAAAATTCAGAAGTTTGTTCAAAAAAAGAATTGCGCTTTTGTTGCAATTTTCTGAGACCCGTAGCGTTCTTATTTTTCAGGATCTGGGACCCAGTGATAGTTTATTTTTTGCGCCTTGAGCTTATGTTTTTAATTTATTCCATTTTCAGGCACATGTAATGTTTTCATTGCCTGTAATTGTACCGCCCCGCGAGCTCGGCCGGCCGCCCAGCCGCTCGGATCCGTGCTCGTACGGTGGGTGGCTCGAGCTCCTCACGGACCAGGGGGTCACGTCGCTCTGCAAGGGGGTTGGCGCTACACGTGGGGACTTCGGTGGGGAGTTCCACGGCTGGGGCCGCGGTGGTTGGTAGGGGATTTAAGTTTGTGACGCCGCCCACGGGTTGGGGCGAATGGATGGACACCACCACTGCCGTTGACTAGGCCTCCCGGGGACGGTGTTGCGCAGTTTGGTGTTGACCCCTCTGTGAGTAGGGGAGTGATGGTCCCGGGGGCCCGAGGGAAGGTGCTGAGGCGATGGAGATGGGCGCGTGCTGGGTGCTGGTGTGGTACGGCACGGTGCGCGGCCCGAAGGCACTGGTGTACTCACTATGACACTGTACACTGGAGTTTCTGGTAAACCAAACGAGGTGATGAACAGTGCCTGCAGCCGGCTGCAGCTTCTCCCTTAACAGGTTGGTGGTTTCCGCCTTTCTCCTGCACCTTTATAAAAACGGCAAGACCAGAAGCAGAGCTCGTAGTGTAGCAGCAGGAAGACATCTTACCTATCGCAGCATAGTGTATCCTCCGCTGCCACCAATGGTTTACATCCGGCCAGTATATATAGTCCCTCTCTCTACCCTGTCCCTGGGCTCCCTCCACATATTCACCTCCACTATGCTGCGATAGGTAAGATGTCTTCCTGCTGCTACACTACAAGCTCTGCTTCTGGTCTTGCCGTTTTTATAACACAATGTCCTTATGTTATTGCAGGCATTTCTCTGGTGCTCTCACCATTAGGTACGTTCTTCTTTTTCCCTTTTCCCAACATTAGTCACACATCCTCTTACTTAGGCTATTTCTCTATTCCAGTACAAGTCCTCACGCATTGTGTGGTTTACCTAACATACCACGTATGATTGGTTATCATACTACATATACTCAGGTCGCCACTTATTGGTATTTATCCCTTATAACAGACCTATCTATGTTTCAATTTCTCCACCACATCATCACAGATTATCACCTTTGTTATTCATAAAGCAGCATCTATCCATCTCTTCATCTACCTATGTGAGCCCTATCTACACTATATGACAGTATTCTACTGGTATGTATCCAATATTTATGCCCTGTTCTCTTTGCTATTATATCAGCTCTTTTCCAATTACCTATTCCTCATGAACTATCACTTCTCCTCCTCCCTCTCCCCTTTTCTTTGTCGCTCCTAATTGGGAGACCCAGACAATTGGGTGTATAGCTACTGCCTCCGGAGGCCACACAAAGCATTACACTTAAAAGTGTAAGGCCCCTCCCCTTCTGCCTATACACCCCCCGTGGGATCACGGGTTCCTCAGTTTTCAAGCTTTGTGTGAAGGAGGTCAGACATCCACGCATAGCTCCACTGTTTTAGTCAGCAGCAGCTGCTGACTATGTCGGTTGGAAGAAAAGAGAGCCCATACTTGGGCCCCCAGCATGCTCCCTTCTCACCCCACTTTGTGTCGGCGGTGTTTGTTAAGGTTGAGGTACCCATTGCGGGTACAGAGGCTGGAGCCCACATGCTGCATCCTTCCCCATCCCCCTTTGGGCTCTGGGTGAAGTGGGATTTACCGGTCTCCAGGCACAGAGACCGTGCTCCGTCCACAGCCCCTGGGGAATCTGCTGGATATGGAGCGGAGTATCGTCAGGGACAGGGCCCTGCTACGCCAAGGTACTCTGTGTCCCCGTACAGACCGCGCACACACTGCAGCATTGCTGGGTGTGTTAGTGCGCCGGGGACAATAACGCTGCTGCGCTTGTGCCACACTTCCACAGCTTGCTAAGGGAGTTAGTGTGTGGGGAACTGCCGCGCCGGCCCCTGCTGACAGTTTTTACTGCGACGCGGCTGGGACTTGTGGTGCGCCGGGGACTTCCGCGCTGGCCGTGCAGATTTGTCGGCCGCGCTTTTTACTAGAGTCCCCGGCTTTTGCGGCCTAGTTCCGTTTCGTTCCCGCCCCCAGGCCTGCCAGTCAGGGGAAGGGCGGGACGTTATACAGAAAGTCAGCGCCGAGGGCTGGAATCCGCTTTACATACTCCAGCCCTCACATTGAGCACAGTGGGAAGCCAGTTTCCCGCACTTTGTCTGAGGCACGCCCACGGTCCGCCCCTCTTCACAGAACGCCGGCAGCCATTCCTGATGTGCAGGCTGAGCTGGAAAGGGGAGACAAGTTCTGGGAGCCCAGGCACGGGATTCTGGCGACTACACACCCGCTTTTGCGGGCGGTAAGCGGCACCCTCCGGTGCTGACCCCACTAGTGAAAGTGTTCATTTGTATTTTTATGCTTGCATGCTATCATTGCACTATACGGTCGCTGGTGATTCTTGGCTGTATACTCCTCCTGGATTGCTCTGTGGAGAATACAGCATGTCGTCCGCAAAAAACAGGGGTGCCAAGGCACAGGCTTTTATGCTGCTTGCACCGCTTGTGAGGCTGTTCTACCGGCAGGTTCCACTGACCCCCATTGTGTGCAGTGTTCGGTCCCTGTGCTCCCTGCTCGGCCAGGGCCTCTGCTGGAGGTGTCCCAGAGAGATCCACCTGTGAATACTGTCCAGGTGACGGGGACAGAGTTTGCAATTTTTGCGGATAGATTATCTGTGACTATGTCTCAGATTCTAGAAACTTGCAGTCTAGACCAGTAACTCAGACCATGGGCACTGTTGATTCATTGCTCCCTGGCCCCCCTCAGTTGGAACAGCTCCGGGGGTGTCCCACGCATCCCAGGGTGATGGCTCTGACACGGACGACAGTCCCAGACAGCCTAAGAGAGCTCGCTATGAGCGGCCCTCTACATCATATCACTGGTCAGGCTCTCAGCAGGAGGATTCTCTGTGTGATGAGCCGGAAATAGCTGATCAGGATTCTGATCCTGAGACCGCTCTCAATCTAGATACTCCTGATGGTGACGCCATAGTGAACAATCTTATCGCGTCCATCAATAAAATGTTGGATATTTCTTCCCCAGCTCCTCAAGTGGAGGAGTCAGCTTCACAGCAGGAGAAATTCCATTTCAGATTTCCCAAGCGGAAATTAAGTACTTTTCTGGACCATTCTGTCTTTAGAGAGTCAGTCCAGAAACACCACGCTTATCCAGATAAGCGTTTCTCCAAACGGCTTAAGGATACACGTTATCCCTTTCCTCCTGACGTGGTCAAGAGCTGGACCCAGTGTCCCAAGGTGGATCCCCCTATCTCCAGGCTTGCGGCTAGATCCATAGTTGCAGTGGAGGATGGGGCTGCACTTAAAGATGCCACTGACAGACAGATGGAGCTCTGGTTGAAATCCATCTATGAGGCTATCGGCGCGTCGTTTGCTCCTGCATTCGCAGCCGTATGGGCACTCCAAGCTATTTCAGCTGGTCTTGCACAGATTGGCACGGTCACACGTACATCTGTTCCGCAGGTGGCATCCTTAACCTCTCAAATGTCTGCATTTGCGTCTTACGCGATTAATGCTGTCCTGGACTCTACGAGCCGTACGGCAGTGGCATCTGCTAACTCCGTGGTTTTACGCAGAGCCTTGTGGTTAAGGGAATGGAAAGCAGATTCTGCTTCCAAAAAATGTTTAACCAGTTTGCCATTTTCTGGTGACCGGCTGTTTGGTGAGCGCTTGGATGTAATCATTAAACAGTCCAAGGGTAAGGATTCATCCTTACCTCAGCCCAGACAAAACAAACCCCAACAGAGGAGGGGACAGTCGGGGTTTCGGTCTTTTCGAGGTTCGGGCAGGTCCCAATTCTCCTCGTCCAAAAGGACTCAAAAGGATCAGAGGAGTTCAGATCTTGGCGGGCTCAGTCACGCCCAAAAAAGACAGCCGGAAGAACCGCTACCAAGGCGGCTTCCTCATGACTTCCGGCCTCCTCCCTCCGCATCCTCGGTCGGTGGCAGGCTCTCCCGCTTTGGCGACATTTGGCTGCCACAGGTCCAAGACCGTTGGGTGCGAGACATTCTGTCTCACGGGTACAGGATAGAGTTCAGTTCTCGTCCTCCAACTCGATTCTTCAGAACGTCTCCGCCTCCCGACCGAGCCGATGCTCTCCTGCAGGCGGTGTGCACTCTAAAGGCGGAAGGAGTGGTGATCCCTGTTCCTCTTCAAGAGCAAGGTCACGGTTTTTACTCCAATTTGTTTGTGGTACCAAAAAAGGACGGGTCTTTCCGTCCCGTTCTGGACCTAATACTTCTCAACAACCACGTGAGAACCAGACGGTTCCGGATGGAATCCCTCCGATCCGTCATCGCCGCAATGTCTCAAGGAGATTTCCTAGCATCGATAGACATCAAGGATGCTTATCTCCACGTACCGATTGCTCCAGAGCATCAGCGTTTTCTACGCTTCGTTATAGGAGACGAACACCTTCAGTTCGTAGCCCTGCCTTTTGGTCTGGCGACAGCCCCACGGGTCTTCACCAAAGTCATGGCAGCTGTAGTTGCAGTCCTACACTCTCAGGGACACTCCGTGATCCCTTACTTAGACGATCTGCTGGTCAAGGCGCCTTCTCAAGAGGCATGCCAACACAGCCTGAACGTGGCGCTGGAGACCCTCCAGGGTTTCGGGGGGATCATCAACTTTTCCAAGTCGAATCTAACCCCGACCCAGTCGATAACATATCTTGGCATGGAGTTTCATACTCTCTCAGCGGTAGTGAAGCTTCCGCTTGTCAAATAGCGTTCATTGCAGACAGGGGTGCAATCTCTCCTTCAAGGTCAGTCACACCCCTTGAGACGCCTCATGCACTTCCTAGGGAAGATGGTGGCAGCAATAGAGGCAGTCCCTTTCGCGCAGTTTCATCTGCGTCCACTACAATGGGACATTCTCCGCCAATGGGACGGGAGGTCGAGGTCCCTCGACAGCAACGTCTCTTTCTCTCAGGCGGCCAAGGATTCTCTTTGATGGTGGCTGCTTCCCACCTCATTGTCGAAAGGGAAATCCTTCCTACCCCCCTCCTGGGCGGTAGTGACGACAGATGCGAATCTGTCAGGGTGGGGAGCAGTCCTTCTCCACCACAGGGCTCAAGGTACGTGGACTCAGCAAGAGTCCACTCTTCAGATCAACGTTCTGGAGATCAGAGCAGTATACCTTGCTCTACAAGCCTTCCAGCAGTGGCTGGAAGGCAAGCAGATCCGTATTCAGTCGGACAACTCCACAGCGGTGGCATACATCAACCACCAAGGAGGAATTCGCAGTCGGCAAGCCTTCCAGGAAGTCCGGCGGATTCTGACGTGGGTGGAAGACACGGCTTCCACCATATCCGCAGTTCACATCCCAGGCGTGGATAACTGGGAAGCAGACTTCCTCAGTCGCCAGGGTATGGACGCAGGGGAATGGTCTCTTCACCCGGACGTGTTTCAAGAGATCTGTCGCCGCTGGGGGATGCCGGACGTCCACCTAATGGCGTCTCGGCACAACAACAAGGTCCCAGTTTTCATGGCACGGTCTCACGATCACCGAGCTCTGGCGGCAGACGCCTTAGTTCAAGATTGGTCGCAGTTCCGGCTTCCGTATGTGTTTCCACCTCTGGCTCTGTTGCCCAGAGTGCTGCGCAAGATCAGGTCCGACTGCCGCCGCGCCATCCTCGTCGCACCAGACTGGCCAAGGAGGTCGTGGTACCCGGATCTGTGGCACCTCGCGGTAGGCCAACCGTGGGCACTACCAGACCGACCAGACTTGCTGTCTCAAGGGCCATTTTTCCATCACTGCGGCCCTGAACCTGACTGTGTGGCCATTGAGTCCTGGATCCTAGCGGGTTCAGGATTGTCTCAAGAGGTCATTGCCACCATGAGACAGGCCAGAAAACCTACCTCCACCAAGATATACCACAGGACGTGGAAAATATTCTTGTCTTGGTGCTCTGCTCAGGGAGTCTCTCCCTGGCCATTTAGTTTGCCTACTTTTCTTTCCTTCCTGCAATCCGGGTTGGAAAACGGTTTGTCGCTCAGCTCCCTCAAGGGGCAAGTCTCAGCGCTATCTGTATTTTTTCAGAAGCGCCTAGCACGACTTCCTCAGGTACGCACGTTCCTGCAAGGGGTCTGTCATGTCGTCCCTCCTTACAAGCGGCCGTTAGAGCCCTGGGATCGGAACAGGGTTCTAATTGTTCTTCAGAAGCCGCCTTTCGAGCCTATGAGGGATGTTTCCCTTTCTCGCCTTTCACAGAAAGTGGCCTTTCTAGTAGCGGTCACGTCTCTCCGGAGAGTGTCCGAGCTAGCAGCGCTGTCATGCAAATCTCCCTTCCTGGTGATTCACCAGGACAAGGTGGTTTTGCGCCCTATTCCGGAGTTTCTCCCTAAGGTGGTATCCCCGTTTCATCTTAATCAGGATATCTCCTTGCCTGCCTTGTGCCCTCATCCAGTTCATCAATGTGAAAAGGATTTGCATTTGTTGGATCCCGTGAGAGCGCTCAGGATCTACATTTCCCGCACGGCGCCCCTGCGCCGCTCGGATGCACTCTTTGTCCTTGTCGCTGATCAGCGCAAAGGGTCGCAAGCTTCCAAATCCACCCTAGCTCGGTGGATCAAGGAACCAATTCTTGAAGCCAACCGTTCTGCTGGGCTTCCGGTTCCCTCAGGGCTGAAGGCCCATTCTACCAGAGCCGTGGGTGCGTCCTGGGCATTACGGCACCAGGCTACGGCTCAGCAGGTGTGCCAGGCGGCTACCTGGCCGAGTCTGCACACTTTTACCAAACACTATCAAGTGCATACCTACGCTTCGGCGGACACCAGCCTAGGTAGACAAGTCCTTCAGGCGGCGACGGCCCACCTGTAGGGTAGGGCTGTTTTTACGGTCCTATCACGAGGGGTTATTATACCCACCCAGGGACTGCTTTTGGACGTCCCAATTGTCTGGGTCTCCCAATTAGGAGCGACAAAGAAGAAGGGAATTTTGTTTACTTACCGTAAATTCCTTTTCTTCTAGCTCCAATTGGGAGACCCAGCACCCGCCCTGTTTGCTTAGGGATTTTTGTTTGTTCGGGTACACATGTTGTTCATGTTGAATGGTTTCGGTTCTCCGATGTTCCTTCGGATTGAATTTGTTCTTAAACCAGTTATTGGCTTTCCTCCTTCTTGCTTTGGCACTAAAACTGAGGAACCCGTGATCCCACGGGGGGTGTATAGGCAGAAGGGGAGGGGCCTTACACTTTTAAGTGTAATGCTTTGTGTGGCCTCCGGAGGCAGTAGCTATACACCCAATTGTCTGGGTCTCCCAATTGGAGCTAGAAGAAAAGGAATTTACGGTAAGTAAACAAAATTCCCTTCTTTTCACAGTAACATATATGCTTCCATTCCAAAGTGTTCTCCTTGACTACTCACATGTAAGTTATACCATGCTCTATCCTTATTGACATTTTTCCGCCCTTACCAGCTATAGTCCTCTGTATATTATATATCTCTTTCCTTTCTCAGACTTCACTTTAACTTTCTGGCCTCCAAGGTGCTACTAGGAACTTTTCCCTGAACTTCATAAATACGGGTATGTCTCTCAGATCCCTCCCCTTTCCCCTCTTGCTCATTTTTTCCCTTGAGCCTTCCTGTTCTCCCTTCCTTCTTTCTCTTCTTCCGTTTCTTCCCCCTCCTTTCCCCCCTTTTTTTCCTCTCTTCCTTTTCTTTCCCCATCTTTCCTCTCCCCTTCCTTTCTTAATTTACAATTCTCTTATTCTACTCACATCTTATACGGCTGTATATATCCTCACCACTTCTTAACATTCACATTGCGACACCTTCCCCTTCCTTTCACATCTCCCCAATAGGTAATATGTTGTTTTCTCATTTTTTGACACTTGATGCCTTGTCATGATGTAATTGTAAATCATTTCTTGTTTTTTCTTTTTTGTATCATGCATGTCCCAGTACTTATCTGTCCCTGATGAAGGCTCTTGTGCGAGCCGACACGTCGGGCAGTACCGTTTAATTGTGAAAATAAAAATCATCCAAGCATACCATACCTGGATTGTCCAATTTCTCTTGTACTGTGTGCCGGGGTCCTTCCTTACTTTAAACAATATGGGACAACCCATATGATGATGTCATGTCTTTGGAAGCATCTGATTTATTATTTCTGGTTTATTGGCAACATCTGAGTTAATTAGAGACACATCTGTGGATGTATTTTCATATACACCTGAAACACACTGCTTCTTTGTGTAGCATGATGGGAAAGTCAAAAGAAATCAACCAGGATCTCAGGAAGAGAATTATGGACTTGCAGAAGTCTGGTTCATCCTTGGGTGCAATTTCCACATATCTGAAGGTGCCTCGTTCATCTGCACATACAATTATACGCAAGTACAAACAAGATGGGAATGTCCAGCCATCATTCCGCTGAGGAAGGGAACAGGTTCTGTGTACCAAAGATGAACATGCTTTGGACAGACATGTGCATATCAACCCAAGAACAAAAGCAAAAGACCTTGTGAACATGCTGGTAAGATTGTGTAATTATCCACAGTGAAACGAGTACCGTATTTTTCGGACTATAAAACACACTTTTTTCCCCCCAAATGTTGGTGGAAAGTGGGGGGTGCGTCTTATAGTCTAAATGTAGGGCTGCGGGGAATGAGGGTGCTGCTGTGGAACGGGTCATCGGGGGCACGAGCAGGCTGTAGCAGCCTGCCGTGACCACGTGGGCCCGCTCATTTAATATGCACACCCATCATCTCGCCCATCATCTCTCAGCGCTGAAGCCGGCGCTGACAGGTGGGCGGGGTGATGGGCGGGAAATGGGCGCATATTAAACAGTCTGCCCGCATGATAGCCCCTGGCAACTACAGCCTAGAGTGATCATATGCGGCTGTATGCACTGCTCCCCGCGCATCATAATCAGCGCGGGGTGTAGTGAATCAGTATACTCACCGGCCACGATCCCTGCAGCACCGCGATGTCTTCCTGTCTGTGCCGGCGGCAGCTGTGTGGATGCTAGCGGTACGCACAGCAATGATGTCATCGCTGTGCGCACGTGTCCACACGCAGCCACCGCCGGCACAGACAGGAGGACATCGCGGTGCTGCAGGGATCGTGGCCGGCTCCACACTCCAGCGGCGCTGCTACTGACACAGACGGAGGAGGAGCGATGCTGCAGGGAGTTAGGTAAGGTGAGTTTGAACGTTTATTTTTTCTTTTTATGTTCCACAGGATGCGGGCTGTATACAAGGATGGGGGTATATAGCAGGATGAGGGTATATAGCATGATGGGGGTATATTATGAGCAGGATGGGGGTATATTATGAGCAGGATGGGGGTATATTATGAGCAGGATGGGGGTATATTATGAGTAGGATGGGGTATATTATGAGCAGGATGGGGGTTATATGAGCAGGATGGGGGTTTATAAGCAGGATGGGGGTTTATAAGCAGGATGGGGGTTTATAAGCAGGATTGGGGTATATGAGCAGGATGGGGGTATATGAGCAGGATGGGGTATATAAGCAGGATGGCAGTATATAGCAGGATGGAGGTATGTAGCAGGATGGAGGTATATAGCAGGATGGGGCCATATGCCAGGATGGGGTATATAGCAGGATGCGGCCATATGCCAGTATATAGCAGGATGCGGCCATATGCCAGGATGACGGTATATAGCAGGATGTGGGCTATACCAGGGTGAGGGACATATACTGTATATACAAGGCAGTAGGATCATTACTAGAAATGAGCCACCCCCCTAGAGTTCGAGTTCAGTTCGTCGAACGGAGGACAAGTTCGTCGAACGTTCGACGAACCAATTTGAACCCCATTGAAAACAATGGCAGGCAAACACATAAAAAGACATTATACATGTACAAATACAGTTAATAAACATTGTCATTAAAATTACAGGTCCCCGTGACGCGTCCTGCACTCTGTCTCCCGACGCTTTTACTTCTGATAATCGCTGCGTCCTCCCGGTAACCAGCACTGATGATAGGATCTTCCATGACGTCAAAATAGCATGTGACCAGTCACGTGTCTATTATCTCATTGGCTACAGACTGGTAACATGGCTAGACATCATGCTAGGTCCTGTCAGTGCATCTCTCCGGTACGCGGTGCTCGTTCCAGCATCTCCGTGTACCTGCAAAATGCTCTGGCACATGGTCGGCTTCCCCGTTCCTGCATGTGGGCGCTCTTTACAGAGTCGGCCTACATGCAAGGACTGGCTGCCACAGCCGGTAAATAGCGGCACCGGGAATCACGTGATCGGAGATTGTCGTTGCTATAGTAACGGTGGCAGCTGTGACGTCACCGCTTACAGCCCGCAGCCTCTGCTCACTCACTGAGTGATTAGACTGCAAGGAGCAGCAGCGTCTTCCTCCCATGCAGTGCTGTCTAATGTAGCAGAGCTGCATGGGTTGAAGGAGAAAGAAGACAGAAGAGCAGGATCGTGGAGGGCTGACAGGGAGTAATAAACATGGAGTCTCTAATGTGTCTGTGTATTTATTTCTATTAAAGTATTTTTTCTCTGTTTGGTGTCTTTTTTTTTTTAACCCTTTATTGGAGATTCTTAATGGCCGGGTCAAACTTGCCTGACATTAAGAATCTATGGCTTAATACTAGCTAGTAAAACAAAGCTAGTATTAACCCATTATTACCCAGCATGCCACCTGGCTTCAGGGCTGCTGGAAGAGTTGGATACAGCGCCAGATGATGGCGCTTCTATGAAAGCGCCATTTTCTGGGGCGGCTGCTGACTGCAATTCGCAGCAGAGGGGCCTAGAAAGCTCGGGCCAACCTGTGCTGCGGATTCCAATCCCCAGCTGCCTAGTTGTACTTGGCTGGACACAAAAATTGGGCGAAGCCCACTTCATATTTTTTTTTAATTATTTCATGAAATTCGTGTAATAATTAAAAAAAAAGGTCTTCCCTATATTTTTGGTTCTCAGCCGGGTACAAATAGGCAGCTGGGGGTTGGGGGCAGCCGTACCTGCCTGCTGTACCTGGCTAGCATACAAAAATATGGCGAAGCCCACGTCATTTTTCCTTTCTCGCCTTTTCATTGGGGGACACAGACAGTGGGTTATATGGTGTCTCCAGGGGAGGCTTGACACTAGGTTTAAAAAAGAGTTAGCTCCTCCTCCCACAGCATATAACCCCAGCTAGGCGGGAACTAGTTCAGTTTTTTTATAGTGTCAGCAGGGAGGCTGACATGTCTGGACTGAGCTCCACCAGAGGTGCCTCAGGCCAGCTTATTTTTACTTTTTATTTTGTTTTTCTTTTCTTATTCATTCTATTTTTGATAGGGGCAATACTAGGGTGCCTTGCCACCCGCGTTCCCCCCGTGTACGGGCAGAGGAAACCTGGCGTGCAAAAGCCGTCAGTCTTTCCTCGCGCCCAAGTGGTCGGGTCTGCGTACCCCTCCAGGCTCCCTGGAAGCACCTCACGGAGGTAGCTCCAGAGTGTTAGGCAGAGCCGAGCATCTGCTAGCCTTGAGCCGAAGATGCGTCCCCGAGATCTCCGCATCCCAGGACCAACGCGTCTTCAGACGGAGCAAGATCAGGTAGGGAGACGACGTGTACCCGTCCCCTGCATCCAACTGCCGCCGGAGGAGGCGCCGGTGGGGCGATGCAGGCCGTGATCCCGGGGAAGCATCATTAATTTAGCTCCCGGCGTCGGCCTGCATTCTTAGCAACGCCCCCTCCACTGCTCTAGAAGCCGCTCCCTCTAGTGGGCCGTCTCTCCCCTCCATGCTGCCAGAGAACACTGGACGCCATTACACGTGGGGAGCAGACACGGGTGAGATCGCCTCCTTGGCTCTGCAACTCTGCAGCACTATATACCGCTCTGTTCAGCGGTATATCGCTGTCTTCTAGCGGTGTGTGCCTGCTGGCTGGCGGTGTATATCAGCTTTTAGTGGTATATACTGACTGTGCCTGCAGGTATATACTGACTGTTTGGCAGTGTATGCCGCTTTACTATTGGTATATACCAGCTCTGTATAGCAGTCCCTTTTTAATACTGCTACTAGCTCCTCACCCACAGTAGTGTAATACTGCTAGAGGCTCACAGTATAATTGTACGTTTGTTGCTGACATGCGTAAAAACCGCAAGGGTGATAAAGCTTCCCAGGCATCCTCTATGGACCTGTACTATGCTTGTACCACCTGTGGAAGCTCGTTTCCCAATGGTTGAAGCTATCCACTATGCCGGGGCTGCGATGCCCCTACTACAATGTCACAACAGACGTTGCCGGACCAGGGGGTCGTGCAATCTGTGGGTTCGGCCCCGGCCGCCATTCAGGCAGCACCCCCGTCTGATGAGGCTATCCCTGCATGGGCTCTTCTGATGTCTAAAAGGTTAGATGACCTGACCGCTCAGATATCCCAGCCTTCCACAGGCTCCCACAGCCTCCCCCCCGGCTCAGCTCCCCCAGAGGAGCCCGCCTTCGTCTGGGGTATCATCCCCAGTACGTAAAAAGGCTGTCTCCAAAAGGCGCCATTGCGACCGCTCCGCCTCGTCTGACTCACACGATGGTCAGTCTGACTCAGAATCCGTGACCTTTAGTAGTCACGATTCCCGAGACTCTGACTCTGATTCAGATGTCCCTTCTGAGTCTAGGCATATGGAAGACACTTTAATAGCGGCTGTCAATCACTCTCTGTCAATTTCTGATTAGCCCTCGGACCCGACTTCTCAGTCGGCAATCAAGCGATCCAAGAAGCCTCCTAAGTCCTTTGCCCAGGATCCGATTTTTCATCAAATCATATCTAAACGGTGGGATTACCCTGCTAGGAGGTTTAACAAAAAATCCTGCTCTTCATTCGCTTATCCCTTTCCTCCGGAAATGGTTAAGCCCTGGTTGGTACCCCCCGTTGTGGATCCGCCAGTATCCAGACTGGCTAAACACACGGTTATGTCTGTTTCAGACAACGCGTCTCTCAAGGACTCGTCCGACCGCGCAGTTGAGGCTGCGGTCAAATCTATTTTCCAGGCTTTGGGCTCCTCTCTGCGCCCCCTGTTTGCCATGACATGGGTGGCAAAAGCTATGAGCGTGTGGAGTAGGAACCTCCGCAAGTTGCTTCGCCCTTGCAATATTCCTCCGGAGGCTCTTGAGATTCTTGATTTGTTCTCTCTCGCCTCTAATTATTTGCTTCACGGCTCCCTAGATGCAGCTAGCTGGTCAGCCCTAACGGCAGCCAATGCTGTCTTCGCCCGCAGGGTTCTGTGGCTAAAAATATGGAATGCGGACAGTGCCTCCAAGAAGTCCCTGTCCACACTTCCCTTCCAGGGTCTTCGTCTATTTGGTGAATCCCTGGACAAGCTCATATCTGAGGCGACAGGTGGTAAAAGTACCATTCTACCACAAAAGCGACCTGTAGCCAGAAATTTCAAAAAGTCTTCTTGGCGCAGGCAGTCCTTTCGGTCTTCCCCACAAAAACCATCGGCCCACGGACCGTCCCAACGCTCAGATCGAGGATCCGGTCCCTCAAGGGGCTCTTCTTGGCGTTCCCACTCCAAGCAACCTAAACCCAAAGGACCTCGCACTGTACAGGCCCCCTCAGCATGACGCCATGTATCCCGCAGATCCGACTCCTGTGGGAGGGCGGCTTCTGCTTTTCCGGGATATCTGGCTAGACCACACTCACGATGCTTGGATTCGAGAAATCGTCACCTCAGGTTACAAGATCGATTTCTTTTCCCTGCCGGACAACAGGTTTCTGCGTTCTCGTCTTCCAAAGTCTGAAACACAAAGCCAGGCCTTATTTCAGGCCATAGTCTCTTTACAGAAAGCAAACGTTATCATTCCAGTAACCCTGGAACAGCGCGGCAAAGGTTTCTATTCAAACCTTTTTGTCATTGCCAAAAAAGATGGCTCTGTCCGCCCTATCTTGGACCTCAAACGGCTAAACAAATTCGTACGGATTCAAACTTTCCGAATGGAATCATTGAGAGCAGTGCTAGCCGCCATGGAACCTGGAGAATTCCTAGCTTCCATAGACGTTCAAGATGCTTATTTACACATCCCCATATGTGTCTCTCATCAACGGTTCCTTCGCTTTGCCGTAGGACACCATCACTTCCAATTCAGGGCCCTCCCCTTTGGGCTGGCCACTGCGCCTCGGGTCTTCACAAAGGTCATGGCGGCCGTCATGTCCATTTTACACCCCAGAGGCATCCTGGTTGTTCCCTATTTGGAACTTCTTGTCAAAGGGAGCTCTCCTCACGTTTGCTCAGAAAGCGTGCAGATTTGCCTAGACACGCTGTCAAGGCTAGGGTGGCTTATCAACTTCAACAAGTCATCCCTAATTCCTCATCAGCGCATCACCTTTCTAGGTATGCTGATAGACACGGCCCAGTCCCGGGTTTTTCTTCCAGAAGACAATAAGTCTTCCCTGATCCGGGCCGCCCAATCCCTCCGCTCTCGCCGTCACACATCCCTTCGGAATGGAATGAGAGTGTTAGGCAAGATGGTGGCGGTCATAGAAGCCGTGTCCTTTGCCCAATTCCATCTGCGCCCTCCACAACTGCATCTTCTATCCTCCTGGGACAAGAATCCAGCTTCCCTGGACCGGTCAGTCCGCCTATCTCGGGTTGCGCTCAGCTCCCTCGTCTGGTGGACTCAAGCCTCATCCCTATCTCAAGGGAAGTCCTTCCGCCCGGTCCACTGGCAAGTAGTCACGACGGATGCCAGCCTGATAGGCTGGGGGGCGGTGTTTCTCCACCACACTGTTCACGGACGCTGGTCTCCTTCCGAGCGCTCCCTGCACATCAATGTTCTGGAGATCAGAGCCATATTTTTGGCCCTTCAGAATTTTCAACCCCTACTATTGGGCCTCCCTGTTCAGATCCAGTCAGACAATGCCACGGCCGTGGATTACATCAACCGTCAGGGAGGAACTCGCAGCAAGGCAGCGATGAGGGAGGTATCCAGGATTCTTCTTTGGGCAGAGAAGCACATCCCCATTATTTCAGCCGTCTATATCCCAGGGGTAGACAACTGGGCCGCAGATTTTCTCAGCAGGCAAGGGCTAGCGGCAGAGGAATGGTCCCTCCACGAAGAAGTGTTCCATCAGATCACTCTTCGCTGGGGACTCCCGGATGTGGACCTCATGCCGTCTCGAATGAATGCCAAAATACGTCCCTTCATATCTCGGTCGAGAGACCCGCTAGCGCTCGGCTCCAACACCCTAGTCTTTCCATGGTCGCAGTTTCGCCTGCCCTACATCTTCCCTCCGTTTCCTCTCATTCCGAGAGTAATCAAGAAAATCAAAGCGGAGGGAATCCCGGTGATCCTCATGACCCCGGACTGGCCCAGGAGAGCCTGGTACCCAGAGCTCCTCCAACTTCTCAGCGACAGTCCCTGGAGTCTTCCCGACTGCCCGGATCTTCTGTCGCAAGGTCCAATATTCCACCAGAATACAGCACAGCTGCATTTGACGGCGTGGCGCTTGAGTCCCTGATTCTAGCCAAATCGGGTCTTTCTTCCAGGGTAGTTCATACCATGCTTAATGCTCGGAAGCCTTCCTCCACCAGCATTTACCACAGGACCTGGAAGACCTATCTTTCCTGGTGTGACCGTCATAATCGGTCGCCCCTGACCTTTTCAATCCCTACTGTTCTTGCTTTTCTGCAAGACGGTCTGGACTTGGGTCTTGCTCTCAGTACCCTTAAAGGACAAGTTTCTGCCTTGTCGTTTTTTTTCCAGAAGCAGCTGGCTTCTCGCCTTCAGGTCCGTACCTTTCTTCAAGGGGTAGCGCATTTGGTCCCTCCTTATCGCCACCCCTTAGATCCCTGGGATCTGAATCTGGTTCTGGGAGCTCTTCAGCTTCCTCCTTTCGAACCTCTGAGAGAAATCTCTCTTCAGCGACTATCTTGGAAAGTGGCCTTTTTAGTCGCTATTACCTCTATCAGGCGAGTGTCCGAACTGGCAGCTCTTTCCTGTCGCTCACCTTATCTGGTATTCCATCATGATAAGGTGGTCCTTCGGCCTTCCCTCGCCTTCCTTCCGAAGGTCGTATCCTCTTTCCACCTGAACGAGGACATTGTGTTGCCGTCATTCTGCCCAGCCCCGGTCCACTCCTTTGAAAAAGCCCTTCACACTCTCGATCTTGTCAGGGCTCTGCGGACCTACATTTCCAGAACAGCGCCGTTGCGCAAGTCCGATGCCCTTGTGACGCCCTGGCAAAGCCAGGTTGTAACAGAAAGAGTTAATTCTCCTTGGTAATCTGATCCCACACCGATGCAGCAGGACAAACCACAGCCCCCAGGGTAAGAGAAAAGCAGAGAAGAGGGGAGGGGCTGGAGCAGAGTGTTTGGAGAGACAGAGAGAAGAGAAGCCTGGAGTTGTAGCTCCCAGGCTGAAAAGTGAAGCGTGCTCCGAGAGGGCCGGGACAGGCTGTGAGTGAGGAAGGGGCCAGAGGTAGCCGGGCAGGGTAGTGGCCCCCCCGGTACCTGGGTGACCCGGATCACTGCAGGGGAGTGTATTCCCCGTTCCCGGCTGAGGAGAAGGAGGAAGAGAGTGGAGAGAAAGGCACCTGGCTGCAGGGAAAGAACAACAGGAGCTGCTGCACCGTGTGTGGGACACTAACACCCCGTACCGAAGGCTGCGGACACCGGCAATTCCTAGTTTACCAGTGACTCTGTGTGGAATACTTGTGAGTACGCCCGTGCCGTCGGGCACCGCACCGCAGCACTGCGCCCTGCTCCCTGCTTACCCCATCACCGGGCCCCGGGACAACCAACCCCCTACCCACGGAGGGGAGAAATACCAACTAAGCTGCTCCCTGTCACCGCTCCCGGGATCCCCATAAAGAGCAGCGGTGGTGTCCACAATCACCACAACCGTGGGTGGCGTCACGGACAATCTCCCTTACCAAATCTCCTTTTACTGTGGAGCCTGGGATCACAGACCGGGTCACGCCACCGTGATACCCACAGAAGTGACCCCGTGGCCCGGATCTGAGTACCCCCTGGTGCCCGGGCGACACATTTGGTGTCACGAACAGGATCGAACCCATCCAGTTACCTGGAGGAAGTGCGCCTTATTCTGGACTGTCAGCGGTGATCCGCTGCAAAAATTTTGAAAGTCGCCATCTTTGCCGCCATTTTGGGCGCGAAAATCTCCCGCCCAGCGCCTTCTTCCCCAAGCGGTGGGCGCGAAAAAGAGGCTCCGCCCCCTGAGAACGCGGGCGGAAGTGAAGCTCCGGAGGACCGAAAGCGAAAGAGAAACTTTAAAAGTTGCTAGAAGGACTGCTCCCGAGTACCAAGGGGGAGCAGTAGGAAGGAACTGCAGTTCATGTGACCGGGACTGTAAAGGCAGGGACGCCAGGACTTTGCCTAATTCCGTTCCTGGACAAGCAGTAGCCGCGACCCCGATGACATCTTACCCGGCTCCGGCAGTCCGCCCAGCCGCCACGGTGATGACGTCGGCTCCGGCAGTCCTCCTGGCCGCAACGGAGGTGGCACCCGATTGGAAGTCTGCCCCAGATGTGGCGCCAGCCGCGCCCAGGTACCCCGTCACGGCTGTGGAGCAGCCGGAGTGCACCTGCAGAGAGGAGGAGCAGGCCAGTGAGAGATGGAGCCCTCGGCAGTTAGCGAGGGCGGTTGTAGCCGGCGCCGAGGGCATCCAGGTGGGCCTGGCTTCTGAGCAGGAGGCAGAGCACGGAACCCGTGCCCCGTACTGGGAGTGGCGGCAGCAGCAGTGGTAGCGGCGCATGGACGGCTACCCACAAGTTAAAAAGTTGACTGTTTTATGGACTGTCACCCCTGTTGAACGCCCTCAGGTTCAGGAGGAGGCCATCTGCTCCGCAGGTGCGGGGTGGCAGAACAGGTTAAAGTTTTAGAAAACGTACCTCCCGATGTGGGAAGATGTATGATTGTAATGTGTTTATTTTTCCTTTTTCCAGTTTTAATAAATGTTGGTGCCTAGATGGCCCGAGGACGGGCCGTGTTTTACCAAGGGGGTGTGTGACGCCCTGGCAAAGCCAGGTTGTCACAGAAAGAGTTAATCCTCCTTGGTAATCTGATCCCACACCGATGCAGCAGGACAAACCACAGCCCCCAGGGTAAGAGAAAAGCAGAGCAGAGGGGAGGGGCTGGAGCAGAGTGTTTGGAGAGACAGAGAGAAGAGAAGCCTGGAGTTGTAGCTCCCAGGCTGAAAAGTGAAGCGTGCTACGAGAGGGCCGGGACAGGCTGTGAGTGAGGAAGGGGCCAGAGGTAGCCGGGCAGGGTAGTGGCCCCCGGTACCTGGGTGACCCGGATCACTGCAGGGGAGTGTATTCCCCATTCCCGGCTGAGGAGAAGGAGGAAGAGAGTGGAGAGAAAGGCACCTGGCTGCAGGGAAATAACAACAGGAGCTGCTGCACCGTGTGTGGGACACTAACACCCCGTACCGAAGGCTGCGGACACCGGCAATTCCTATTTTACCAGTGACTCTGTCTGGAATACTTGTGAGTACGCCCGTGCCCTCGGGCACCGCACCGCAGCACTGCGCCCTGCTCCCTGCTTACCCCATCACCGGGCCCCGGGACAACCAACCCCCTACCCACGGAGGGGAGAAATAACAACTAAGCTGCTCCCTGTCACCGCTCCCGGGATCCCCATAAAGAGCAGCGGTGGTGTCCACAATCACCACAACCGTGGGTGGCGTCACGGACAATCTCCCTTACCAAATCCCCTTTTACTGTGGAGCCTGGGATCACAGACCGGGTCACGCCACCGTGATACCCACAGAAGTGACCCCATGGCCCGGATCTGAGTACCCCCTGGTCCCCGGGCGACACATTCTCTTCGTCCACCCAGTAGGACACAAAAAGGGCAACCCGGCGTCTAAATCCACGATTTCTCGATGGATCAGGACTGCCATCTGTGAGGCATACAAAGCACGAGGTGCCATTCCTTTTCAATCTGTGCGGGCCCACTCTACACGAGCAGTGGGTGCCTCCGATGCTATCTGCCATCAGGCTTCGGCGGCCCAACTTTGCAAGGCCGCTACCTGGTCCAGTGTGCACACGTTCACAAAATTCTACAGAGTGCATATGCATGCCTCCGCGGATGCTGCTCTTGGAAGACAAGTCCTTCAGGCGGCAGTGGCCCATTTATAAGTGGCCACTGCTCGGTTCTTGACAGTGTTTTGATATGAGTTCACTGCAGTTGCAGTTGTTAGTCAGCTATTAGTCTGATGTTATACACTGTTAATAGTTCAGTTCCCACCCAGGGACTGCTTTTGGACATCCCACTGTCTGTGTCCCCCAATGAAAAGGCGAGAAAGGAAAGGACATTTTTGTGTACTCACCGTAAAATGTCTTTCTTGGAGCCTTTCATTGGGGGACACAGCTCCCGCCCTTGTGGTTTTGGTTATCCTTTTCCTACTGCTTTTACACCAAACTGAGCTAGTTCCCGCCTAGCTGGGGTTATATGCTGTGGGAGGAGGAGCTAACTCTTTTTTAAACCTAGTGTCAAGCCTCCCCTGGAGACACCATATAACCCACTGTCTGTGTCCCCCAATGAAAGGTTCCAAGAAAGACATTTTACGGTGAGTACACAAAAATGTCCTTTTTGGGGGGGCAAGAAACTCCTGCATACAGTCCTGGATGGAATATGCTGAGCCTTGTCGTTCTGCAGCTGCTGTCTGCTCTCCTGAATACACTAGTGAATGGAGCATGCTGAGCATTGTAGTTCTGCTCCCCCTGCCTCTCCCTCCAGCATACAGTACTGGATGGATGATGCTGAGCCTTGTAGTTCTGCAGCTGCTGTTTGCTCTTCTCCATACAGACAGACAGCAGACAGCAGCTGCAGAACTACAAGGCTCAGCATACTCCATCCAGGACTGTATGCAGGATTGCACCAGGGCAATTCGGGATCAGCGGGGTAGAGTCCCGGAACTGTCACATCTAATGGATGCGGCAATTCCAGGCGGCTGCTTGGTGATATTGTTAGGGTGGTGGGCTCCCCATAACATGGCGCTCTCCATCCTGACAATACCAGCCTCCAGCCGTGTGGCTTTATCCTGGCTGGTATCAAAATTGGGGGGAACTGCCTTTTTTTTTTAATTAATTCTTTATTTTACTGCACGATATAGACCCGCCCACCAGCGGATGTGATTGGTTGTAGTGAGACAGCTGTCACTCATCGTGGGGGCGTGTCTGACTGCAACCAATCATGGGCGCCGGTGGGCGGGGAAGACACGGAATACCTGATTGAATAATGAAGCAGCAGCCATTTTCAAAAGAGGAAAAGCCGCCAGGGATTTGTGACAGCCGTGCAACAAGGCGCCCGTGATTGGTGAGTAGGAAAGATGGATTGTGCTGGGGACGCAGGACGCATGCAGATACGCAACGTGCGCACGTACTTAGTGTGAAAAGCCACGCTTTTGGTGATCGAACTGTTCTCGAATGTAACTCGAACTGCCGAACTTTTAGCAAATCGTTCGAGTTCGTCGAACGACTCGAACACCCCACCAAAATCACTCGAACATGAAATTGGAGAACCGTTCGACTCGGATATCACTCAACTCTAATCATTACCCGGTTGGGGTACCTTAGTAGAGAATTTGGGGACATTAACCCCGTAAACAGTGTCAACAGCAGATCCTCGCCCCATAACAGTGTGTCATGACCACATTTTTTGCTTAAAATTTTATTTTCCTATTTTCCTCCTCTAAAACCAGGGTGCGTCTTATGGTCCGGTGTATCTTTTAGTCCGAAAAATACGGTACTGTATCAACATGGGCTGAAAAGCCACTCTGCCAGGAAAAAGCCATTACTCAAAAAAAACATAAAGACAGATTAATGTTTGCAAATGCACAAAGGAACAAAAACAGTACATTTTGGAGACATGCCCTGTGGTCAGATGAAACTAAAATTGAACTGTTTGGCCATAATAACCATCGCTACATTTGGAGGAAAAAGGGAAAAGCTTTGAAGCCTAAGAACACCATCCCAACTGTGAAACATGGGGGTGGCAGCATCATATTGGGGGTTGTTTTGCTGTAGGAGAGACTGGTGCACTTCACAAAATAGATGGCATCATGAGGAAAGATTATGTGGCAACACAGATGCAACTTCTGAAGACATCAGCCAGGAACTTAAAGCTTGGACGGAAATGGATCTTCCAAATGGACAATGACCCGAAGCTACTGCCAAACTGGTTACAAAGTGGCTTAAGGATAACAAAGGCAATGTTATGGAGCGGCCATCACAAAGGCCTGATTGCTGATGTATGTAAAGCACTATGGAATTAATTGCGCTATATAAGTGAATAAATATTCTATATTATCTCAATCCTATTGAAAATTTATGAGCAAAGCTGAAAAGGCCGGTGTAAGCAAGGTAACCAAACATGGCTCAGTTACACCAGTTCTCACAGGAGGAATGGGCCCACATTCCTACCAACTATTGTGAGAAGCTTGTGGTAGGAGATCTAAAACTTTGGACCCAAGTTTTACAATTTAAGGGCAATGTTACCAAATACTAATGAAATGTATGTAAACTTCTGAATTTTCAAAAAGTAATAAAAATGCCTTAAAACAGAGGTCTCAAACACGCGGGCCACATGAGGCCCCTTTGGCTGCTTGTTGCGGCCCGCAGACCCCATGACGATCACGGCCCGCAGATCCCGTGACAATCACGGCTCTATGCTGGGGGTCGGCACCAGCAGGACTTTACTGCATTTGAATCCATTTGCGGTGCTGCGCAGAGGAGCTGTCAGCTCTATTCCAGTTGCTGCTGCCTGGCAATTACATGCAAGGAGGTGACGTCATACAGCAATGTCACTTCCTTGCATCTGATTGGCAGGTCGCAGCCATTGGTATAGTCCAGACACAGCTCCTCTGCGCGGCACCACAAATTGATTCAAATGCAGTAAAGTCCTGCCAGCGCTGACCATCAGCATAGAGCCACGATCGTCACTGGGTCTGTGGGCCGCGATCATCACAGGCTGCAACAAGCAGGTAAGGTACGTGCTCAAGATCAGGACCCGTTGCGTCCTGGACGTGGTGGGTCCTGACCTGCAGGGCTGCAAGTCTCCTCCTTGGGAGACCACAGCTGCCTGTGCCCGCGATGAGGGTTTGGAGCGCTGCGGTCTCCTCGCTGTGTTCTGCCTAGGGAGGACACTTCTGACTCCGCAGCATAAATTTACATGCTGCGGCCTCTGCAAGCCGCACCGCAGGTCCATTTTCACTGCTGGCCGTACACGCACAGCAGGCATAGGGTTTTTAGAAATCCTATCCACTATGCTTGTACTGTACATAGCAGGGTTTTGGACGCAGCTGAAGCATGCTGCATCCAAAACTCTGCAAATACTGATCGTGGGCTCGGAGCCTGATAAGAGGGAACAGAGGAAAGGTGAGGAGATTTTATTTTTTTTGCGTATTATTAAACAATGGGCAGAATACTATAGGGATGGCCACAATACTACAGAGCACAATACTACAAGGATGGTGTCACGCTCCCCGGGTCCTCACCCCCGTTCCCCGGCTCACCTGCCACGCTCTCCGCTCCCCAGTCACCGGATTCCGTCCGTCCCAGGGCTCCGGGCCCCCGATCCCGGCGCCCGACAGCTTCCCTGGACCTGGCCGGCTCCCCTGCGTCCTCCTCGCAGCCTCCTTCCCTGGCTTCTGGCACCCGGGCGGCGCGCATGCGCATTAGGGCGCGCGCGCGGTCACTGACCCTTTCTTAAAGGGCCAGCGTCCATTAACAGGAAATGAGGTTGCACAGGTACAGGGTATATAAGGGGTCATTGTCCAAGGGGGCGGGGCCTGATCTTCGTGTTCCCTGAGCTAGGAGTCAGGTCTCCTGGTGTTACTGTGCTCGTACTCACCTATCTCTCTTTGTAGAGCCGTGCCTGCTTCGCCATCCAGTCTGCCGTGTCCTGATCCCCGCACGCTGTCCGTCTGCCATCTGACAGTCCGTACCATCCCGGATCCCTGCGGTGACCCGTCATCTTGCTCCAGAGGTTCCGGACCCCGCCTGATATCACCTCGGCCTCCGAACCTGAGCTACGTCACCAAGACCACCTTCTGTGACTCCGTGGTCCCTGGGACTCCTCCGCTGCCTTCACTTACACGGACTGTTCTACTGCCCATCAGTGCTTCAGCTGCCGGACTCCCTACCACCATCTCAGAGAGTTCGGTCCAGTGGATCCACCTCCTGGGTCTGCCCGACCGCCCGGCCGTGACAGTAAGATCAGGCCATGGATCCCGCTGCAGCACTATTGGCCCTGCAAGAGGAACTCCAACGCCAGCGTGAAGTCCAGACCCGCATGCTGCAATTTATGACCTCCGTGGACACCCGCCTGTACACGTTACAAGCATCCATGACGCCTGCGGCACCCAGGTCCTCCAATGGACAATCCACGGCTCCCGCACCAGTGGCAGCCTCGTCGGGTGCTTCCCAACTCCGGTTGGCTTCACCACCTCGTTATTCTGGAGATCCCAAGACCTGCAGGGGCTTCATCAACCAATGTTCCCTTCATTTCACGCAGCTGCCACATCTATTCGCCTCCGACCAAGCCAAGGTCGCCTTTATAATGTCCCACCTAGAGGGCGAGGCACTGGCGTGGATGAACCCCTTGTGGGAGAAGGAGGACCCTGTGACCAAGAACCTTCGAGAGTTCCTGCAGGCCTTTCGCAGTACCTTTGACGAGCCGGGACGCGCCTCTGCGTCTGCTTCATCACTTCTCCGCCTACGTCAAGGAACACTGACGGTGGGCCAATACGCCATCCGTTTCCGCACTTTGGCTTCTGAACTCGGGTGGAATAATGAGGCCCTGACAGCCGCCTTCTGGGAGGGACTCTCGAGTCGCATCAAAGATGAGTTGGCGGGTCGTGACTTGCCCTCCACCCTAGATGCCCTGATTGCCCTGGCTACTCGAGTGGACATTCGTTTTCAGGAGCGCTCTAAAGAGCTGTCTCGTGAGAGACGACCGGTACGGCATTCCTCACCTCCCCAGAAGCCCTCCGCACCTCAGTCATCAACAGCTGGGATTCCCGTCCACGAGCCCATGCAGATTGACCGAGTACGACAGTCTGAACAGCGTCGAGCAGAGCGGCTCGCCAAGGGCCTCTGCTTTTACTGCGGAGAGGGCACACACCTGCTACGCGCCTGTCCAGAGAGGCCGGGAAACTCCAAAGCCTAGGGTTGGTAGGAGAGGCCACCCTAGGTGCTGGGACTCTCTCAGACCCGGTTATGTGGACTGTGCAAGTGTCAACGGGAGAGACACGGTTCACGGCTGAGGCATACCTCGATTCCGGGGCAGCAGGCAATTTCATTCAGCAGGCCACGGTGGACAAGTACCAGCTGCCTGTTACTCCACTTGACAAACCCCTCGTGATAGCCTCTGTGGATGGGAGACCCCTCTCTGATACCATCTCCTGGGTCACCAGACCGGTCGAACTACGTATCGGTGCCCTGCACACCGAGAACATCTCTCTCTACGTCCTTCCACACATGTCCCATCAAATCCTGCTGGGACTTCCCTGGTTGCGGACACACGAACCCTCAGTCAGCTGGGGTACTGGCGAAATCACCCGATGGGGCCCTTCTTGTCATGAGAAGTGTCTGAAGTCCATACCACACATCCGACGACCTCCGGTTCCAGAGAACCTACCGGAACTGCCCTCGGCCTATTGGTCCTTCGCAGACGTTTTCGACAAGAAGGAGTCTGAGGTACTTCCGCCACACCGTCCCTACGATTGTGCCATCGACCTGCTCCCAGGAACAACACCACCTCGAGGACGGATATATCCGTTGTCCCCAGCCGAAACCAGGGCCATGTCTACCTACATCACAGAGAGCCTGGCTAAGGGATTCATCCGGAGATCCTCCTCTCCTGCGGGAGCGGGCTTCTTCTTCGTTAAGAAGAAAGAGGGTGACCTACGCCCCTGCATCGACTACCGGGGTCTGAATCAGATCACCGTAAAGAACAAGTACCCTCTGCCGCTCATCCCCGAATTGTTCGACCGGCTCAGAGGAGCCCGTGTGTTCACCAAACTGGATCTTCGGGGTGCTTACAACCTAGTTCGTATCCGCTCTGGGGACGAATGGAAGACCGCGTTTAATACTCGCGATGGGCACTATGAATACTGCGTGATGCCCTTCGGCCTATGTAATGCACCAGCAGTCTTCCAAGAATTGGTGAACGACATCTTCCGGGACCTCCTCTACGTCTGTGTAGTAGTGTATCTGGATGACATCCTTATCTACTCTCCGGACCTCCAGACCCACAGAGAGAACGTCCAGCTGGTCCTACAACGACTGAGAGAGAATCGTCTATACGCCAAATATGAGAAGTGTGTCTTTGAGCAGTCTTCTCTCCCTTTCCTGGGATACATCATCTCGGGTACTGGACTGCAAATGGATCCTAAGAAGGTGTCCTCCATACTCAACTGGCCTCCCCCTTCTGGACTAAAGGCAATCCAACGGTTCCTGGGATTTGCCAACTACTACCGCCAGTTCATCCCTCACTTCTCTGCCCTGACTGCTCCTCTCTCCGCTTTGACCAAAAAGGAGGCTAATCCAAAGGACTGGTCACCTGCGGCCGACGCCGCGTTTTGCTCACTGAAGCGAGCATTTGCCTCCGCTCCTGTACTCCACCGTCCGGAGTTAAACCGCCAGTTCACCTTGGAGGTGGATGCCTCCTCCTCGGGAGCCGGAGCAGTGCTCATGCAAAAGTCCTCCTCCGGGAAGATGGTTACATGCGGTTTCTTCTCCAAGAGCTTCTCTGCACCTGAACGTAATTACACCATCGGTGACCGAGAACTATTGGCGGTCAAACTGGCTCTGGAGGAATGGCGCTACCTCCTGGAAGGAGCAGTGTACCCCGTGATTATCTACACGGACCACAAGAACCTGGAATACCTACGGTCCGCTCAGCGACTGAACCCACGGCAAGCCAGGTGGTCCTTATTCTTTGCCAGGTTCGACTTCCAGCTCCATTTCCGACCCGCAGACAAGAATGTACGTGCGGATGCCTTGTCTAGGTCTTTCATGCCCATGGAGCAGGAGGAAGAGACTACCCAGCCTATCATCCCTCCTAGCAAGATTATTCCGGTGGCCCCTGTCACCCTGGCCCAGATACCGCCCGGAAAGACCTATGTCTCTGAGACTGACAGGCAAAAGGTGTTACACTGGGGTCATGCCTCGAAAACAGCCGGTCATGCAGGTCAGAAGAGAACATGGGGTGCGATTGTACGCCATTATTGGTGGCCATCCCTTCGCACGGACGTCGCTGCTTTTGTCTCTGCCTGCTCCTCTTGTGCCAGGAACAAGACGCCCAAACACCTGCCCTATGGCCGTCTTCTGCCTCTGCCGATACCCACAATTCCGTGGCAACACATAGCGATGGATTTTATTACGGACTTGCCATTATCCTCTGGACACACAGTCATATGGGTCGTGGTGGACCGGTTCTCCAAAATGGCTCATTTCGTCCCTATGGCTGGACTGCCCTCTGCTCAGGAACTCGCGGAAGCCTATATACATCACATCTTCCGCTTGCATGGTTTCCCATCCCACATCGTGTCCGACCGAGGAACTCAGTTTACCTCCCGCTTCTGGAGGGCGCTCTGCAAACATCTGGGTGTGACTCTGGACTTTTCTTCTGCTTACCATCCTCAGTCTAATGGCCAAGTGGAGAGGGTCAATCAAATCTTGACCTCCTTCTTACGTCACTACGTCAACGCCCATCACGACGACTGGTCCACGCTTCTACCTTGGGCTGAATTCTCACATAACCACCACATCAGTGAGTCGTCCTCCAAATCTCCCTTCCATGTAGTTTACGGACTTCAACCCTCCGTCCCGTTGCCTATATCCCCTTCATCGGATGTTCCGGCTGCTGATTCTGCAGTTCGTGACTTTGCTACCATTTGGGACTCTGTCAAAGCGTCCCTTGGGCGCGCTTCCCAGCGGATGAAGAAACACGCTGACAAGAGACGTCTGGATCCTCCGTGTTTCTCTCCTGGTGACCTGGTCTGGCTTGCTTCCCAGTACATCCGATTGAAGATACCTTCCTACAAGCTGGGTCCTCGCTACATCGGGCCGTTTAAGGTCCTCAGCAAGATCAATGAGGTATCCTACAAGCTACAGCTCCCGGCCACGATGAGGATACCCAACTCCTTCCACGTCTCTCTGCTCAAGCCGGTTGTCCTTGGTCCCTTCTCCGCTGCTGCCAGTCCGGCCCCTCCTCCTATTGCCGATGATGACATCTATGCGGTAAGGGATATCGTGGCCATGAAGACCGTACGAGGTCGACAGTTCTTCCTGGTGGACTGGGAAGGGTATGGTCCTGAGGATAGGTCTTGGGAGCCCAGGGAGAACGTGGGCACTCCTCTTATCCGTGCCTTCATGTCCCGGTTGCGGGGAGGGGGGCGTGGGGGGGGGGGTACTGTCACGCTCCCCGGGTCCTCACCCCCGTTCCCCGGCTCACCTGCCACGCTCTCCGCTCCCCAGTCACCGGATTCCGTCCGTCCCAGGGCTCCGGGCCCCCGATCCCGGCGCCCGACAGCTTCCCTGGACCTGGCCGGCTCCCCTGCGTCCTCCTCGCAGCCTCCTTCCCTGGCTTCTGGCACCCGGGCGGCGCGCATGCGCATTAGGGCGCGCGCGCGGTCACTGACCCTTTCTTAAAGGGCCAGCGTCCATTAACAGGAAATGAGGTTGCACAGGTACAGGGTATATAAGGGGTCATTGTCCAAGGGGGCGGGGCCTGATCTTCGTGTTCCCTGAGCTAGGAGTCAGGTCTCCTGGTGTTACTGTGCTCGTACTCACCTATCTCTCTTTGTAGAGCCGTGCCTGCTTCGCCATCCAGTCTGCCGTGTCCTGATCCCCGCACGCTGTCCGTCTGCCATCTGACAGTCCGTACCATCCCGGATCCCTGCGGTGACCCGTCATCTTGCTCCAGAGGTTCCGGACCCCGCCTGATATCACCTCGGCCTCCGAACCTGAGCTACGTCACCAAGACCACCTTCTGTGACTCCGTGGTCCCTGGGACTCCTCCGCTGCCTTCACTTACACGGACTGTTCTACTGCCCATCAGTGCTTCAGCTGCCGGACTCCCTACCACCATCTCAGAGAGTTCGGTCCAGTGGATCCACCTCCTGGGTCTGCCCGACCGCCCGGCCGTGACAGATGGGCAGAATACTACAGGGATGGCCACAATACTACAGAGCAGAATACTACAAGGATGAGCAGAATACTACAGGGATGGCCACAATACTACAGGGATGGCCACAATACTACAGAACACAATACTACAAAGATAAGCTGAATATTACAGGGCACAATACTACAGGGATGGCCACAATACTACAGAGCACAATACTACAAAGATAAGCTGAATATTACAGGGCACAATACTACAGGGATGGCCACAATACTACAGAGCACAATACTACAAAGATAAGCTGAATATTACAGGGCACAAGACTACAGGGATGGCTACAATACTACAGAGCACAATACTACAGGGATGGCCACAATACTACAAGGATGGGCACAATACTACAGGGTACAATTACAAGGATGGGCACAATACTACAGAGCACAATACTACAAGGATGGGCACAATACTACAGGGATGGCCACAATACTACAAGGATGGGCACAATACTACAAGGTACAAGGATGGGCACAATATTACTGGGCACAATACTACAGGGCACAAGGATGGGCACAATACTACAGGGTACTATACTACTGAGCACATACCAGAAGGATGGGCAGAATACTACTGGGCACAATACCACAAGCATGAGCACCTTACTACAGGGGACACGGATGGTGACATTACTGCAACCATGGGCACATTACTACAAGATGTTGGCTAAGATTACTATATGAAGAAGGTGATAAAATGTAAAAATAAAATTCAAATAAACGAAAGGCATATACTAGGTAAAAGATACAGTCGACTTGGAGTATCGGACACCAGAAGTGAGTGGGCGTGACCTGCCAGAATTAGTAGGCTGGAGCGGAGTAAAATTTGCCGATATTGGTTGGAATAATCAATAGTTTAACTCCTTCACGACCATTGATGTAACTATACATCATGAGAGGGAAGTTGTTCTTGACCAAGAACATATAGGTATGTCATGGCGATTGCTGGGGGTGAACGAGCTGTGCCTGGCGCAATTGCCAGGGACTCTGCTTTTCCAACAGCCGAGCTCCGCCCCTCACAGCTAGAGATAGTGCCTGCACCGTCCTTGGCTGTTTAAACTCATAAATGCCGCAAACGATATTGTGGCATTTAGGGGTTTGGGGAGGGATTGTTTTCCCTCTCCCATCTGATGAGTGCCCCCGCAATGTAATTGTGAGGGCCTGATTGTCGCCATGGTGACCTGAGATCGTCATAACGACCTCCGGGTGACCAGACTATGGAAAACCTCAGTGATTATGCCTGCAGCATAATCCCTGAAGCTTCTCACAGTGCAGCGGTGATACCTGCAGTGTACAGCAATGATCTGTCATTGCAATACAGTGCATCTGCGATCAGAGCAGTGAAAGTAAAAAGTAAAAAAAAAAAGTAAAATATATATAATAAAACAAAAACAGAAATAAAAACAAATCAACATTTTTTTTTCTCCCAATATATAGTTTTTTGTATTTTTTCCTTCCCATGACAGCACCAAACATGAGAGAGTGTATCCAACCCCAGGAACAGGAAACCTTTCTAAAAATAAAAGGGGCGGCACCTCTCCAAATCCCCAGTGTGGTTTCCTGTTCCTGGAAGAGGATACCGGAGTTTATTTGGGAAAACTTCTCCTGAGGATTGGCTCTCGGCGGGCCAGGAGGTCCTGGGGATCCAGGTGTCACAGGGGCTGCGCTGGTCACATGAGGCGGTTCCCTTCCCCCATGCCTGACATCGCATGAACTAGGAGGTTCCCTGGGCCCCAATTGGCCTGCCAGTTCCAGGGGTTGCTGAGCAGGTTTTGGGTCCTGGCCAGGGTCTGTCTCTATGTGCGGCATCTGGAGCAGTGACACTGCGGACACTTCCCGATTCAGAAAGCAGAGCCGCATTCGCCATCACACCCCAGGGAGAGCTTACAGCCGTGTGCACAGGCGCGAGCCCCTCTATCACTTCCGTGGTAGAGCAGGGCCGAAACGGCTCACGGGGACCGGAAGTGACGGAACACTTCAGGGATGGCGTCACAGGTCACCTCTGAGCTCAGAGGCAGGGCCTTTGGCATTTAACCCTAGAACGCGCAAGCATAACAATCTACCATAGAAAACAAATGACCTAGCAGGCCTGCGAGGCCCCAGGTATGCGTTCTAGGGTTAAATAAAATTTCCTGGAAAAGAAGCCCTGTCAATGTGGCACTGGTAGTGAAGTTGTCCTTCAAGATGGAAGCTTCCACAGCACCCAGCAACATGACAGAGGACCCCAAAGCTGCCCTACTGCGGTAGCTGCCAAGGCTCAGGATGGGTAAGTGTGATCTCCCCACGACACGTATTGACTCCCCCCTTTCTTTTTCTCTTGTCCTAAATCCCCGCAGGCCAAAAAAGCGGTAGCAAAGACTAAGAATAGGGAGTGTGTGTTGTGCAGGAAAGCCCTACCAAAATCCCATGAGAAAAAACTGTGCCAACCTTGTATAGAGAAGACATTGGTGGAAGAGTCCCCATTTATGTTCCAATAAATTAGGTCCTTAATCAAGGACGATTTAAGGGCCGGTCCATAGGGGATTTCTCGTTAAAAAACCCTCTCCCTCTTCTCCTTTTAAATAAATAGGTTAAAAATACAGGGAAGAAGAGACCCCTCCCCATCAAGCAGCAGACATCATTCACCATCTGTAGGATAGATCTCAGGAAGGAGAGGAACTGATAAAGTTGGGGTTCACATCAGACCCATCATAATCTAATGAGGAGTACTATCGGTCATGCAGAGGACACGGGGAGACTCCTAAATATAATAAAGGCCACCATGGGTGTAGATTGCCGGAAAGAGAAGCAGCAAAGAGCATTCAAGACACCTAGTTTAGCAACCTGGAAGAGCGCAAGCATAGGGTCTTCCCGGTGCTTAAGAACTTACTAGACTTATTCAAAAAGAGTTGAAAGAAATGGTCAGGAAGGTGTCGGTCCCCTAAATTCTTAAAAGAAAATACCCCTATGTTATTCTTGGGAAAAAGCACCTAATATAGATGTCGCGATAGCCAAAACCTCAAAAAATAAAGTGTCCCTGCTCTTTGAGGACTTAGGTTAGCTAAAGGACCCACTGGACCAGAAAGTAAAAACTTTCCTTAAAGGAGCCTGTGAAGCAGCGGCGGGATCTTTCAAGCCTCACATTGTTGCCACCTGCACTGCAAGATCCTTAGTGAAATGGCTCCAGGAGTTAGAGGCCCAGATTAGAGATTAGGGAACAGTTGTTCGAGCCCTGCCCACTATTCAGACGGCAGCAAACTTCTTGGCCGATGCCTCGTTAGATGAGGTAAGGTCCGATGCCTCGGTAGATGGGGTAAGGTTAGCCGCTTGTGCTTGTACCCTTTCCAACTCCAGTAGGCGTGTGTTATGGCTAAAGAACTGGAATGCTGATTTTCAGTTCAAAGTGAAAGTATGCGCAGTACCATGCCAAAGAGACTCTGTTTGGATCAGCCCAAGACGACATCCTAGAGAAGGCAGGAGACAAGAAACGTGTGTGTTCCCCCTCTGGATACAGGTTCAGAGATTCCTTTCAGACCTCAGGGAGGAAGGTAGGGCCAAAAGGAGAGCAATATTAGGGGGTGCCCTTGGGGAAGAGATAAGGTCCAAAACAAGGGTTTTTTGTTCAACAGACCCTCCTATAAGGGATTTCCCAAGGGGCAATGACACCAGGTCTCTGGTGGGAGGAAGACTGAAGCAAGTTTATCTCCAGTGGGCTGATGTTCCTGCCTCTGCTCTGTTTGGATGTTAAAAACCATATCCCTTGGTCTAAGGCTAACTTTTTCTTCCCTCCCGCCTCAATGAGTAATAGCTTCCCGAGTAGCCCCAAAAATCAGAGGGTTCTAGAGTAGGAAGTCCTTTCATTATTAGGGAAAAAGGTATTGATCAGGGTGCCGGAGTTAGAAATGGGAACCGGGTTTTACTTCAACCTATTTCTAATAAAAAACACCCGATGAGTCCTTCATGACCATCTTCAATCTAAGATCTCTGAATTACTACATGGAAGTGGAAAGATTTATGATGGAGACCCTCAAGTCAGCAGTGGGACTACTTTTGTTAGATGGCATTAATAGACCTGACGGACGCATACTACTATGTCCTGATCCACAAAGACCTCCAAAAATATGAGGCTGGCAGTGAGAATCGAGGTGAAATTGACTCACTTCAATACCAGTGCTTCCTATTTAACATTTCAATAGCTCCAAGAGTATTCACCAATATTGTGGTGGAGATGGCATCCTATTTAAAAAAAAAAAAAAAAAAAGACATTTTAATAGTCCCATACCTTGACAAATTTTTGGTTGTGGGTAGGTCAGAAAGGGATTGTTCAGCAGCCGTCAGTCCTCAGTCCTCTCAGAACTCGGATGGTTGATAAATGAGGCAAAGTCAAGGAAAGACCCTGCTCAGATTCAGTTATTTTTGGGCATCAGTTTGGACTCAGTGGGGCAGTATTGCTTTCTCTCACTGGAAAAAATATTAAAAATAAAACAGAAAATCCTATCAGCTCAAAGGTGGTCAGAAATGTTACTAAGACTAGCAATGTCTTTATTAGGGTCCCTAACGTCTATGATACCCGCGATCTAGTGGCCTCAGTTCCACACAAGAAGCATTCAGGGACAGGTTTTCTCCATTCAGAGCTGGACTTAGAACACACGTTCCAGCTATCACAAGAAGTTCTAAGATCACTGGATTGGTGACGGGACAAACTGAATCTGGGGAAAAGGGTTCCTGGGAACGCTGAAGAGCCGGTAGTTATCACCGTAAACGTCAGTCCGGTGGGTAAAGGAGCCCGATAAAGGGCCACTACTTTGATATTCAGAAATGTTTCCTGTTGCGCATACACTCTCTCACATATGGTGCTGTCATGGTCTGGAAAATCCAGTTACTGGTAACTAATTATCATATATTTTTTTTTTACACAAATATATTTGGTACTGCGGAATCCCTAACAACCTGCTCTATAAAACTGTCACACTAGTTAACTTCTTCAGTGAACCCCGTAAAAAAAAAAATATTAAAAAGCATAGCAAAACTGTCTTTTCATTATACAGCTGACAAAAAAGTGGTATAAAACGTGATTGAAAAGTCACATACAGCTCCAGCCGCCAAAAAAAGCTATAGCTCTCAGAATACAGCAATGCAAAAACTGTTTTTCTTTTTCTATCAAATAGTTTTTATTTTTATGGTGTTAAAGCGACAAAACATAACAAAAAAAAACGATATAAATGTGGTATCGCTCTAATTGCACTCACTCGAAAAATAAAGTTGTCTTATCGCTTTAACTGCACTGTGAACAGCGTAAAAAAAACCAATTCCTGTATTGCTGTTTCTTCTTGATTCTGCCTCACAAAAAGTGGCATAGAAAGCGATCAAAAAATATTATGTAGCCCAAAATGGTAGCAATAAAAATTCCAACTCCTCTCGCAAAAAACAAGCCTTCACATGACTCTTGGCAGAAAACTAAAAAACTATAATTTTCACAATTCAGTAATGTGATAGTAGCCAAACCTAAAATAACTACTGTATTTTTCGGATTATAAGACGCACTTTTCCTCTCAAAAATTTGGGAGGAAAATGAGGGGTGCGTCTTAAAATCCGAATGTAGCTGCCGGTCCTGGTCAGTACGGCGCTGTTGTGTGCATCAGGCGGCGCCACTCTGTTCGGCTCGGCGCGTGGCTGCTCTGTTCTGCTCGGCACGCGGCTGCTCTGGTCTGCTAGGCTCGGCGCGCGGCTGCTCTGGTCTGCTCGGCGCGTGGCTGCTCTGGTCTGCTCGGCGCACGGCTGCTCTGGTCTGAGCACAGCTGCTCTGTTCTGCTCGGGCTGCGGCTGCTCTGGTCTGCTCGGCTCGGTGCGCGGCTGCTCTGGTCTGCTCGGCTCGGAGAGCGGATGCTCTGGTCTGCTCAGCGCGCGGCTGCTCTGGTCTGCTCGGCGCGCGGGTGCTCTGTGCGGCAGGCGGTCATTCTGTAGATGTTCGTGGTCAGGGATTCAATTAATTGCGCCTAGAGTCAGCGCCTGCACAGATGGAGCTCTCAGCTCAAGCTGTCATCTGCGCATGCGCCGACTCTCGCTGCCATTATTTGAAGCCCTCACCGTGGACTGCCGACATCTTCAGAATGCCCCCCTGCACAGAGCAGAGCGGTATCACCGGCTCCGCATAGAGCAGAGATCGCAGTGAGTTTCTGGGCCTCCCTCTGTACCATTGTCAGCATCACAGTACTCCAGTACCGCCCCTGCCTTCTGTGACTCCCGCTCCGCTGCTGCCCCCTCTCCCTGGTAAGACACACCAGACACACCAGATTATATAATGGACCCCAATTTTTTTTTCACCTTTTTTTTTCTCCAAATTTGGGGTGCGCCTTATATTCTGGTGCGTCTTATAAAACGAAAAATACGGTATATAAATTTGAGATCGCTGTAATCCTTCTGAGCAGAGGAATAAAATAAATAAAACCAATTTCAACTGCTATTGGTTTGTTCATTCTTCCTCTCAAAGGCGCAGCTCATGTTTATCCTGATCTCTACGCTGAGCGCTTACACCAGGGATTACATGTAAATGTACGTGCCCATGATCAGGAATAGCTGCGTTTTGGAGGCATCGTATATTCGGTGCATCCAAAATGCTGCACTGTGCACTACAAACACAGTGGATGGAAATTATAGCAGTCCCATGCTCACTGTGCTTTTTTCCTCAGCGTAAAGTAACATGCAGCTCAGCTTCCATATATGACCTGCCTATAATAAGTCAAAGTCTCCTAAATATTTCATAAATGATCCAATACAATTCACACCAATTTTAACCAAATAAATTGAAAAAACCTGAATGCTAAATATTAATGAATACTACCTATGCAAATATATAGAAAAATTCAATATACCTTAGAATCTTCCACAATAAATGGTTAACAGACCCCAAATATAAAAAGTATGGAGATTGTCGCTGCTGGTGACTCCCAGGCTGTGGAGGAGAGAAGCCACCAGACACTGCCGCGTACAGGCCGGAGCCGCGCACCGAGTGGCCGAGGAGGAGGAGCCAGGCGCTGGCTGGATGGAAGAGCCGCTCCGAAAAGGCGTCCCCTCCATACCATCCTACTGACTGCACCTGGAAGCCCCTTCATTAAAGAGGGAGCAGGGCAGGGGGTATGATCCGTGAGAGGGCCCCCGGGAAGAGTCCGGACGAGATGTATGTTCAGCAGAAGGTGCGGGTCTTACTCATGCTGCGGAAGATGGGCTCTAACTTGACTCCCAGTGAAAAGGCGTATAGGGCTCTGCCAATGTGACCTGGCACCTGCAAAACACTCAAACTAAATCTGAACTGAAATATGGCGCTCCTTTTTTTCTTCACTTTGCACCAGTGGTGTACCGCCAATGTAGGCAGACCATGCGGCCTATATGGGGCCTATGAGTCAGGGGAGCTGGTGCTAGAGGCAGCATCGGGCCCCCCTCGCTTGTGGGGGTCATTGCCCATTATCGCACAAAACCATGATGAGAGAGGGAGTGGAGCGGTCCTTTCCCTCCTTCATCATTTTCTCCCTGTGCTTATGATCAACATCTCAGTTCAGCAGAGCGCGGTAATATCACTACTGCGCGCCGCTGTGCTGAGACATGCAGAGCGCAGGACTCTGATCGGAGCAGTGGGGAATGAGGAGAGGTGAGTACTTGTTTATTTTTTCTTTAATCAGTGAGTGCACGATTACCAGAGGTCTATGGGGGTGCATTAAACATTATGTGGGCTTCATAATACAATATGAAGGACTATGGTGGATACCTTATTCATGGACTGTGGGGTGCATTGAAAGGTAAGGTGGCTGTATAATACAATATGAACGACTATGGGGGCTGCATTATAATATATAAAGGACTATGGGGAGTGTATTATACAGTAATGCATAGAGGACTATGTGGGAATTATAATACATGAAGGATTATGGGGGTGTATAATAATATATGGAGGACTATGGGGCGTGCATTATGTGACGCCCTGGCAAAACCAGGTAGTCACAAAAGAGTTAATCCTCCTTGACACCAACACAGTCCCCACACAGATATACAGTATACCAGCCAATCAGACCCTACTCACCCCCTCCCCAGGAAAATGGGAGGGGGCGAGAGGAGCTTAGGAAGTGCAGAGAGGAGTTAAGTTTCAGTTTGTGCTGTAATCAGTGAAGAGCTGACAGGAAGGAGTTGCAGCTCCCTGGAGAAGGTGGTAGTTGGGGTTGGAGCCCTGGACTACCGGACTAGGTGGCAGTGAGGGCCACAGGCGACGGAGATCCGGTCGCGAGGAACCTGAGGCCGACCGGGACAGGGTTGTAGCCCGCCGGTGCCGAGAAAGGGGATCCGGTCCGGAGGCCGCTCAAGCGGACTAGTCCAGACAAGAAAGAGACAGACAGAGAGTTTGGAAGGAAGGGCCCCTGGTTGTATATCTGGGTGTGGGACCCGAAGACACCCACCAAAGGTGACCGGCCATTGGCAATTTGGTTTACAATACAGACTGTGTGTGGTTACTGACTGTCCAAATCATCAGCAGCTCATGCAGCACCACGACAACCGAACTGTGAGTTTCCTGCTCCCTGAAAACCCTCCCAATACTCTGGGCCCCGGGACTACACCTCCCCTTCCCGTGGAGGGGATTCCACCTTGCTGCCCCGCTCCATCAGTCCCGGGCACTCACATACAAGGCAGCGGCGGTATCACCAACCTTCACCGCAACCCACGGGTGGCGTCACAGACAACTCCCCTGTAAATATTCCCTTTTCAATCGTGAGTGACAGACGGCTGCGCGAGCCCCGGATCCGGCTGCCACTCGAGCCACAGCCACCACCCGGATCCGAGTGCAGCCCGCCGGTTGTGATCTGTCTCTTGCCCGCGACACATTATACAGCAATACATGGAGGGTTATGGGGTGGGATTAAAGTATATGGAGGACTATGGGGGCTGCATTATAATATATGGAGGACTATGGGGGCTACCTTATACATGGACTATGGGGGTGCATTATAAAACATGGAAGACTGGGGGCTGCATTATAATACATGCTGGGCTATTTCGCTGCATTATAGAAAGAAAGAGAAAAAGCGATCAGGGAGCCCAATTATACAAAGAACAATCAATTTCATCAAAAATAGATTTTTATTGAGAATAAATATTGAATATTAATTATCTATCAAATACACAAGTGCTTGTTTGACAACTCTATATGCATCAACAATATACATGTAACGGAACCGTATCATGAAAAATATATATTCTAGAATGGATAAAATTATCATACATAAGTCAAAGATATATAATCCTTGAAGCTATAGAATATAAATTGAAACAAATATATATAGTAACAGAAATATCTGTAGATCAACAGGGATCACTTTTGCTGCACCAAGGTGTACTGCAACTCTAGTGCTTCAAGTAATATCAAACCCAGAATCGCTGGACATAGGAATGTAGCAGATATCGTTACAGACCACCAGGGGTCACTCTTGCTACACCACAGTCATATCTACCCTACTATTCACAATTACCCAATATTGGTTATTAAGTCAGTTAGGTATATGCCCATATAAACCCATAATGGTGAATTACCAATCAGAATTGTAAATACAGGATTGTTACTACATACATATACCCAAATAAACGGTTACTGTTAGAAAAGTGTGACACCCGACACGTGTTTCGGTTTCTTCGTCAGGGGGCGTGCCCAATCGACCGGAGAGGTTTAAATACAGCCCACCTCCAATCACCGCACATTACCATTAGTGACGCCCGCACCATCATTGCAACTCATCGCCCCGAGGTCGTCCGCCGCGTCACAGATCATCTGACCCAGGGAAACATGTGACTCAAGTACAGAGGAGCCGTGGAGACACAGCGAGCTGAACAAGCGCCGATAACCTATGACAGCCGCGCGTTCAGGTGTGGGGCAAAATTAGAATTTATATCATGAATGCAAATTTAGGATTTAAATAGAAAGAGAGATTTTTGCAAACACAATATTTGTCAAGAGATACAAGTAAATCTATGTAGCCAGACAGCAATAAATAAAGTATAAATCATTATGCCTATGTTAACGTTCAAATACCCCTATACAGGATACATATCATAAATATTAGGTTAGAACGGACAGAACATGTATAAATGATGTTATTATAAATATTAAAACTTGAATATATTACATAAGAGGGTACATCTCCCACAATACATAGTAGTGGGGATAATCAAGTAGTCCCCCATCACACATAGTGACAGACCCAGTTCTGCTAAGCATTCTCTAAGTATCCAAATGAACTTGCTGCTTGACCACATCTTACAATGATACCAATGTGTACAATGGTCCTATGTGTCTTGCTTTTGGGTATTATATCATTATCCAACGAACGAATTCCCTCTTCATGAATTCAAATATTCACATTCATAACTACAACAAAACGGTTAATTAGACAAAAATTAATTAACACCAATTAAAAAATGATGCAAAAAAGGCATGTATTAGATAAATTAGCATAACATGCACAAACACCGAAGCAACATCACCTTTCTATATTTATAGAAAAGATGCAAAGCTGATATTTTCATTGAGGCCAGATAGATACACAGTACCTAGTGTGTATATCCATCTGGCCTCAACTCCTACTGATTTCTCCTCCTCTAATCCCCAAATTTAGCTGGTCAATTCCCCTAACCTTAAACAGGCTACTATTACAAGAATGATACTTAAGAAAATGTTTCGGAATGGTTTTTAAACTCTCTATATCAGTCTCATTACGGGCAGCCTCAATCCCCAGCACATGCTCACGACTTCGCACCTTCAACTGGCGCATTGTAAGTCCAATATAAATCTTGGGATATGGACAAGTAGCGTAGTAGATAACTGCTTTTGAATTGCATGTAAGTTTCTTACGTATCTGATAGATTTTGAAGTTATTGGCGTCAGTGAAGGTGCTCTCACCGCATATGTTGGGGCAGACTATGCACTCCCCACAGGGGAAACAGACCAGTTTTATGTTTGGACTGAACATTCCCAGAAACGTCTTATCTTTCTTGTCTCCATCATAGTGACTACGAATAAGGTGGTCATGCAGATTTCTAGATCTGCACATAGTGATGGATAAATATTCAGGGATGATTTTATTAAGAGTTGGGTCAGCCAGGAGTATTGGCCATGCCTTATTTTGGCATTCACGTATGGAAGGAATCTGGGAATTATAGTTGGTGATAAACCGAATTTGATCAGCTGATTCAGACCTAGGTTTGGAATACAGTAAGGAGTTTCTGGATGAGTGCTTAGCGCGATGATACACTTTCTTAATCATCCTCCTACTGTATTCTCTTTCTCTAAATCTCTTCATTAGAACCAAAGCTTGTTTTTCAAAGTCATCATCCGAGGAACAGATCCTCCCAACCGAAGGAACTGTCCAGTCGGACAGGGGTCCGTTGATGAACTTAATTTATTTATGCAGGGAGTAAACTCGAGTAGACGCAACATCAAGGTCACCTGCAAGTGGTCATTAGAACAAATTGAGTTATTGGATATTATGATAAGGAGAGACGCCGATGATGTCCTGCAAACGGACCGATATCGAAAACCGACATCAACTAATATGCTTCTCCACGCATCTTCAGCACATCCACGGTTTATGATTAAATCGGTATCGACTGGACAGTTCCTTCGGTTGGGAGGATCTGTTCCTCGGATGATGACTTTGAAAAACAAGCTTTGGTTCTAATGAAGAGATTTAGAGAAAGAGAATACAGTAGGAGGATGATTAAGAAAGCGTATCATCACGCTAAGCACTCATCCAGAAACTCCTTACTGTATTCCAAACCTAGGTCTGAATCAGCTGATCAAATTCGGTTTATCACCAACTATAATTCCCAGATTCCTTCCATACATGAATGCCAAAATAAGGCATGGTCAATACTCCAGACTGACCCAACTCTTAATAAAATCATCCCTGAATATTTATCCATCACTATGTGCAGATCTAGAAATCTGCATGACCACCTTATTCGTAGTCACTATGATGGTGACAAGAAAGATAAGACGTTTCTGGGAATGTTCAGTCCAAACATAAAACTGGTCTGTTTCCCCTGTGGGGAGTGCATAGCCTGCCCCAACATATGCAGTGAGAGCACCTTCACTGACGCCAATAACTTCAAAATCTATCAGATACGTAAGAAACTTACATGAAATTCAAAAGCAGTTATCTACTATCCTACTTGTCCATATCCCAAGATTTATATTGGACTTACAACGCGCCAGTTGAAGGTGCGAAGTCGTGAGCATGTGCTGGGGATTGAGGCTGCCCGTAATGAGACTGATATAGAGAGTTTAAAAACCATTCCGAAACATTTTCTTAAGTACCATTCTTATAATAGTAGCCTGTTTAAGGTTAGGGGAATTGACCAGCTAAATTTGGGGATTAGAGGAGGAGAAATCAGTAGGAGGTTAGCCCAGCTCGAGGCCAGATGGATATACACACTAGGTACTGTGTATCTATCTGGCCTCAATGAAAATATCAGCTTTGCATCTTTTCTATAAATATAGAAAGGTGATATTGCTTCGGTGTTTGTGCATGTTATGCTAATTTATCTAATACATGCCTTTTATGCATCATTTTTTAATTGGTGTTAATTTTTGTCTAATTGACCGGTTTGTTGTAGTTATGAATGTGAATATTTGAATTCATGAGGAGGGAATTCGTTCGTTGGATAATGATATAATACCCAAAAGCAAGACACATAGGACCATTGTACACATTGGTATCATTGTAAGATGTGGTCAAGCAGCAAGTTCATTTGGATACTTAGAGAATGCTAAGCAGAACTGGGTCTGTCAATATGTGTGATGGGGGACTACTTGATTATCCCCACTACTATGTATTGTGGGAGATGTACCCTCTTATGTAATATATACAAGTTTTAATATTTATAATAACATCATTTACACATGTTCTGTCCGTTCTAACCTAATATTTATGATATGTATCCTGTATAGGGGTATTTGAATGTTAACATAGGCATAATGATTTATACTTTATTTATTGCTGTCTGGCTACATAGATTTACTTGTATCTCTTGACAAATATTGTGTTTGCAATTTCCAGGGAATAGAAGTATAATCATGGATTGATTTATTCATTCCATATCTTTCACATATATTTAGATTCTGTAATGAATAGTACACTTATTATGTGGTCAAAAATCTCTCTATTTAAATCCTAAATTTGCATTCATGATATAAATTCTAATTTTGCCCCACACCTGAACGCGCGGCTGTCATAGGTTATCGGCACTTGTTCGGCTCGCTGTGTCTCCACGGCTCCTCTGTACTCGGGTCACGTGTTGCCCTGGGTCAGATGATCTGTGACGCGGCGGCCGACCTTGCGTCGGTGAGTTGCCATGACAGCGCGTGCGTCACTAATGGTAATGTGCGGTGATTGGAGGTGGGCTGTATTTAAACCTCCTTTCCGGTCGATCAGGCATGCCCCCTGATGAAGAAATCGAAACACGTGTTGGGTGTTACACGCTTCCAACGGTAACCGTTCATTTAGGTATATATATGTATGTAGTAACAATCCTGTATTTACAATTCTGATTGGTAATTCACCATTATGGGTTTATATGGGCATATCCCTAACTGACTTAACCAATATTGGGTAATTGTGAATAGTAGGGTAGATATGACTGTGGTGTAGCAAGAGTGACCCCTGGTGGTCTGTAACGATATCTGCTACATTCCTATGTCCAGCGTTTCTGGGTTTGATATTACTTGAAGCACTAGAGTTGCAGTACACCTTGGTGCAGCAAAAGTGATCCCTGTTGATCTACAGATATTTCTGTTACTATATATATTTGTTTCAATTTATATTCTATAGCTTCAAGGATTATATATCTTTGACTTATGTATGATAATTTTATCCATTCTAGAATATATATTTATATATTTTTCATGATACGGTTCCATTACATGTATATTGTTGATGCATATAGAGTTGTCCAAACAAGCACTTGTGTATTTGATAGATAATTAATATTCAATATTTATTCTCAATAAAAATCTATTTTTGATGAAATTGATTGTTCTTTGTATAATTGGGCTCCCTGATCGCTTTTTCTCTTTCTTTCTTTCTAAATGTGGTTATGCGATTTTTGCCCATATATAGTCCTTGATATTACTAGATTGATTTAATAATGTACACTATCTAGTGATATATTATGTATCTGAAATCACTGTTTAAAATCCTCTTTGTTGACTGCATTATAATATCTGGAGGACTATGGGGAGTGCATTATACAATAATGCATGAAGGACTATGGGGTGCAGCATAATATATAGAGGACTATGGGGTGATTATAATACATGGAGGACTGTGGGGTGAATTATAATATATTGAGGATTATGGGGTGAATTATACAAGAAGGACTATGGGATGAATTAAAATACATAGGGGACTATGGGAGGTGCATTATAATATATGGAGGTCTATGGGGAGTGTATTATAATACATGGAGGACTATGGGGTGCATTCTAATATATAAAGGGTTACGTGAGACCCATTATACTATATGGAAGGCTATGTGGGGGCCATTATAGTATTTGGGTAGCTATGAGGGAGCCTTTGTATTTTATGGAGGGCCATTGCACTTTATGCAAGCAAGTGTGAAAATTTGTGTTGTGTCCATCATACTGTGCGGAGGGCTGTGTGGGGGTCATTATACTATTTGGAGGCTTTAAAAATAACCAAAATTGCCAAAACACAAGGGAACATATACAAGTATATCAATTTATCCCAACCATGGAAAAGTAGAAGGCAAGATAGCCCAGGCTACCTGCACAAAAACAATTGAAATAACCAATACAAAGCAAATAGCCAATTAAAATAACAAATTTTATTAGAGTTAATTAAAAGGTTTAAAAAAAGGTAAATAACAAGTGACTGAAGAATACCAGCAAGGAACAGAAGGAGGAAAAAATCAATGAAAGATGTGGCTGTACACAATATGTATAGCTCTACTCCATACCACCAGAGATTAATTAGAAGTATTTAGATATACAGCACAAGTGTGCATAAGAAAGCTCTGATGGAATTAGAGCAGGGCAAAACAATAAAGTACAAATCACAAAGAAATAAAGTACTGTTTAAAGGTGTAGGAAACCAAATCTATTAATAGATTACCCAGTGGCATCTCCTCCTGCTGGTGCTGGCGTCCGTCCCTACACGTGTTTCAGCATGAAAGCCTTCGTCAGGAGGGTTAGAAGGGGCCATTATACTGTATGAAGGCCCATTATAATGCATGGACACCTGCGTGGGGATCATACTGCGTTGGGGGTCACTATTCATTGCCGTGGTAGTTGTAGGGGGGTACTTTGAGGAGGAATTCACTGTGGGGATCATACAGTGTTTGTGAGGCAATTTTGTTGGCATCATACTTTATGGCTGCAATGAAAAGGGAACCAGGAGGCTTCAATAGGACTGCAATTACTTTGAAAGGGCTAAAAGGTTGTAAGATATGTTCCTATGTGACCAAGCCAAATATTATTATAATTAATAATAACAATAATAATAATAATAATAATAATAGTGTTTTTTTTGGGGGGGAGTGGCAATTAGAAATTCTGCTATGGGGCCCCATGATTTCTCTGTACGCCCCTGCTTTGCACTGTCCCTCACAGGCAGTTTTTGACCACATATGGGGTATTGTAGTTAGGAGAATTTGATCAACAAATTGGTGCTTTATCTCCTCTTCCCTAGTGAAAGGGATTAAAGCAACATTTTTGAGCTTTAAAAATGTACATTTTTCATTTTCACAGCTCAACGTTATACAATTCTGTGAAGCACCTGGGGTTTCCAGGTGCTCACCACACATCTAGGTAAACTCTTTGTAAAGTCTAGTTTCCAAAATGGGATCACTTGTGGGGGATGTCCACTATTTGGCCACATCAGTGGTTCTCCAAACGTGAAAAAGTCAAATGGCGCTCCTTCCCTTCCAAGCCCTGCCATGTGCTCAAATAGTAGATTTCCACCACACATGGGGTATTAATGTACTGAGGAGAGATTGCACAATAAATTGTACAGTGGAATTTCTCCTGCTACCCTTGTGAAAATGCAAAATTTGGGGCTAAAGTAACATTTTTGTGGGAAAAAGTAATATTTTCATTTTTTCCTTCCACATTTTTTCGTTTAGTTAGTGAAGGACCTAAAGCATTAATAAATGTCTTTGACTCCCAGCCCCTTGCTTGACTTTAGGCAAGATACATTTGTCTTTGTCCTCGTCACATGGTTGCTACCAGACACGGTTGAAGCCGTCTAAACCAAATAGGGTTATCTTGGTCTCATTAGGATATGGCTTCAATAATCCATGTCCTTAGTTAGATGCATTAATCTAACCTATTTTCTAATATGCAGTATATCACAAGAGTGAACATATCCCTTATATTTTGTCACAAGTGACAAACAACCCCTGTGGTGTTCGGCTGTAGAAGGTCGCTGCGTTTGGCTGCACAAACTGCTCCTTGATATTCCTTTCCTTCTTCTGTGGAGTGAATGAAGTTCTATGTATTTTCTCTGTTAGGGTTAACT